>NW_007253897.1:9015-9903 GCF_000164805.1 Carlito syrichta
CACAGGAGGACTGGATTTAGAGCCAGGAATAATGGTATCAGAGGGGAGAAATATCCTTCGGTGAGGGATGTGTCCCTGGAGTTTCTTGGCAGAAGTTCTGGGAGACTGATGCGAGAAGGTAACCTGAGCCTCCGGGTTCGAGACCAACCTGGGCACCATCTCGAGACCTCATCTATCCAAGAAGCCTAAAAAAAGCCGAGTGTGGTGACACACACCTGTCATTCCAGCCACTCAGAAGGCCATGGTGGGAGGATTGCAGTAGCCCAGCCAGTGGAGGTCATGATGACCAAGAGCCGACCCCGGGTCCATGGCCTGGGCAAAGGAAGGAAACTCCAACTCAGAATAATAACAACCACCACCACCACGACAAACACAGGCCAGGCTCAGGAGCTCAGTTTGGCATCCCTGCTATTCGGAGGCCCAGGCTAATAGAAGGCCTGAGCCTGCGGGTTTGACACCAGCCTGGGACACTGGGAGAAACCTTGTTTCAGAAATCAAAAAGAAATCCAAAGATTAGCCAGGTGTGGTGGTGCAGGACTGTGGTTCCAGCCACTCTCGGGGCCAAGTTGGGAGGATCACCTGAGCCTGTCAGTTAAAGTCCGCAGTGGCCATGAGCTTGCCCCTGAGCTCCAGCATGAGCAACAGAGTGGTATTCTGATTCCAAATAATAATAATCACTATCACCTCCACCACCACCATCACCCCTGACACCCAGTGTGGAGTCATCCTCAGGGATGGGAGAGGAAAAGGCACTTTCCAGCCTGTCTTTCATGTGAGGTTTCAAAGGTGGCCACTGGGCATGTCTATTGTGCACTTTTGGTCATGCACCCCAGAAGTCCTGCCCCAAAGCTCCACACTCGTGCCCCATCGCAAATATGTGTGTGAGCT
>NW_007253898.1:0-2816 GCF_000164805.1 Carlito syrichta
GGGCTAACAAGAATCAAGGTTTAGAAGCTGGAACATAAGTAATAGCAGTCCTCATATGCAGAATCTACACGATCTCTAGCAAAGGATAACTAAGAAAACTCTTTTACACGGTTCCTCCATCACAATATTTACATGGCAACTTGCTAATGGCAAAACATGGATCAGAATTTCCAAACAAGATTCTGGGGAAAGGGAGCCCTATATACAGAACATTACACTGCCCCTCGGTAAGGAAGAATAAGGAATCTGTGATACACTAGTCCACAATCCGAAAAATTCTAAGGGCGTCTTGATGCAGCATAAACAATAATCAAGGCTTCGAGCTCGTCTCATGGTTCAGAGATATGTGGCTTGTGGGTATTATGAATCAGTCATTTCAGGACTCCAGCAACATTCTGGTACTCTTGAGAGTTGTAATCGGGTATCTGGAAGTAAAAATCCCTTAAGTGCCTCGGGACAATTAAGGCCAGATTCCCAGGAAAAAACGTATCATATTGCCGAATTTGGATGTAACTTTGGTCTTAAGATGAACTTGGTAATTCTTCAATTTATGTTTGTACTTTATTTGTAGAGGGGCCGAGGGTTTTGCAGTTGCCAAATATTTAGTAGGAATTATGAAAATGTAACCAGGAACCATGGATTCCTAGTCCCCAGGAACATCTAGCCATCTGCATTTTTGTACACAGAGTTTTGGAATCACCATGGACAGGGAAATTCAGGGCATCTTGCTGTGAACCAAAAGGCATTCCAGTTCTTGGAGTTCTCAATCGCCCAAATCTACAAAGTCTCTTGATAGGGTTTAATCTGCAATCTGGGCTTTTATGTCGCCACATTTTCAGTGTGTCTATTGAAAAGGGACCAGGAATCTTGGGTTCCAATTACTAAAGAACTTTATGGGTGTCTTTCTATTGATATCCAAGCAACTGGAATTCTAGGTCACCAGGAAATATCTTGGCGTCTTGCTGTGAATGAAACAGGAATTTCAGTAATGGGAGTCCTCATATACAGAACACTGCACGACCTGTTGCTATGGAAGAATAATGAATCTCGGTTACACGAGGCCTCTATCCCAAAAAGCGACATACCGTCTTGCTAAGAGATAACCACCATTCAGGTTTTGGGAGTAGGAAACTGGATAATGGGAGTCCTCATATACAGGAAACTGCACTGTCTATTGCTAAAGGAGAATAAGGAATCTGGTTTACACGTGTCCTCCTTCTCAATAAAACTTCAGGGTTTCTTGCTAAGGGCTAAACACGAATTTGGGTTTTTGAAGCATAAACTAGGGAAAAGAAATGCTCATATACAGACAAATGCACTGACTTTTCCTAAGAAAGAATAAGGAATGTGGGTGACATGTTTTCTCAATCTCCAAAAAAATTTATGGCGTCTTCCTAAGACCTAAACAAGAATCAAGATTTCGACGCATGTATCTGTGACCAGGAGTACTCATATACAGGTAACTGCACGACTGATGCTAAAATTAAGGAATCTGGTTTATACGAGTTCTCAGTCCTGAAAATGTACAGGGAATCTTGCTGACGGCTAAAGAAGAATCATGGATTCGAGGCATGAATGTGGGAAATAGCAACCCTCATATACAGGAAACTGCATGGCCTCTTGCTAATAAAAGAGAAGAAATCTGTTTTCCATGGTTCCTCTATCAAAAAATCTACATGACTTCTTAGTAAGGGCTAAACAAGAATCAGAGTTTTGAAACAGGAATCAAGGGAAAGAGAGTCCTCACATACAGGACACTACATGACCTCCAACTATGTTCGAATAAAGAATCATTGTGGTACACGCCCTCAATCCAGAAAATGCCCAGGTTGTCTGCTGTGGGACAAACAAGAAACAGATCTTCGAGCTCCCGAAATGTTTCAGAGCAATTTAGCTTTCGGATATTATGAATAGGTCATTGCAGGACTCCTGCAACTTCTGATCCTCTTAAAAGTTGTAAATGGTATTGGGCACTCCAAGTCCGCTAAGTTTCTCCGAACAACTAAGGCCAGATTCCAGGACAAAAAGAATCTTCTTGCCATATTTGGATGTAACTCTGGTGTTAAGGTGAACCACGTAATCCTTCCCCTTCCATGTCTCTTTTTATTTAGAGAAAGGATAAGGGTTTTTCACTTATCGAATGATTATTACGTACTTTTAATGGCAACCAGGAATCATGGAATCCATGAAACTAGGAAACTTCTGGGCATCTGTCTTTTGATATACTGAATTTGGAATCCAAATCAACAGGAAAAATCAGGGCATTTTACTGAGAATTAAAAGGAAATCCAGTTCTAGGTGTTCTCATTTTCCGGAAGCTACAGGGGCACTTGATAAGGTTTAAACAGCAATCTGGGCATTTGGGTCCCTAAATTTTCAGGGCTACTTGCTCCCTGGATACGCTAAATCTGTCAATTCATATCCTCAGGATCTTTCTGGTCCTCTTGTTAGTTGTAATCAAGGATTTGGCCCTAGAAATACTTTTCTTTCCTGGGACCATCTACGACCATAATCATATTCCCCAGAATCAAAAGGAATATTGGTACAAAATTCCTCGATTCAGGTGACCTCTAAGTACAGAAAATTCTTGTGGGTGGGCAGGTAGGAAATGGTTTTTTGGGTTTGGAATATTCCACATTTTAGGGAGGTCTTGTGAAGGGGAACCAGGAATCTTGGATTCCAGTTCCCAAAGAACATTTTGGGCGTCTTTCTCTTGATATCCAAAAAACTGAAAATGTCGCTCACCAGGAACTGTGTCGGTATCCTGCAGCGTGAAGCAGGAAGCTGGGTAATGAAGGTAGTCATATACAGGAATC
>NW_007253898.1:3357-4704 GCF_000164805.1 Carlito syrichta
CTAGTCCAAAATCCGGAAAATTCTCAGGGCGTCTTGATGCGGTATAAAGAAGAATCAAGGCTTCGAGGTCGTCTCATGTTTCAGAGATATTTGGCTTGTGGGTATTATGAATCAGTCATTTCAGGACTCCAACTACATTCTGTTCCTCTTGAGAGTTGTAATCGAGTATCTGGTAGTACAAATCCCTTAAATTCCTCAGGACAATTAAGGACAGAGTCCTGGAAAAAAGGTATCATATTGCCGTGTTTGGATGTAACTTTGGTCTTAAGATGAACTTGGTAATCCTTAAATTTCCGTTTGTACTTTATTTGTAGAGAGACCGCGGGCTTTGCAGTTGCTAAATATTTAGTACGAATTATTAAAATGTAACCAGGATCCATGGATTCCACGTCCTAGGAAACATCTGGGCGTTTGTATTTTTGTACACCGAGGTTTAGAATCCACATGGACTAGGAAATTCATGGCATCTTGCTGAGAACGGAAAGGGAATCCGGTTCGTGGAGTGCTGAGTCACCTAAATCTACAATGTCTCTTGATAAGGTTTAATCAGCAATCTGGGCTACTATGTCGCCAAATTTTTAGTGTATCTTTTGAAAATGGACCAGGAATCTTGGGTTCCAATTACTCAAGAACTTTATGGGAGTCTTTCTCTTGATATACAAGCAACTGGAATTCCAGGTCACCAGGAAATATCTTGGCGTCTTGCTAAGAATGAAGCAGGAATTTCAGTAATGGGAGTCCTCATATACAGAACACTGCACGACCTGTTGATACGGAAGATTAAGGAATCTTGTTTACACGAGGTCTTCATTCGAAAAAGCTACAGACCGTCTTGCTAAGAGATAACCACTTATTAAGGTTTGGGAGTAAGAATCTGGATAATGAGAGACCTCATATACAGGAAACTGCACTGTCTATTGCTAAAGGAGATTAAGGAATCTGGTTTATACGTGTCCTCCATCCCAATAAAACTTCAGGGTTTCCTGCTAAGGGCTAAACACGATTTCGGTTTTCGACATGAACTAGGGAAATGAAATCCTCATATACAGGCAAATGCACTGACTTTTCCTAAGAAAGAATAAGGAATGTGGGTGACAAGTTTTTTCAATCTCCAAAAAAGTATACGGCGTCTTCCTAAGATCTAAACAAGAATCAAGCTTTCGACGCATGTATCTGTGAACAGGAGTACTCATATACAGGTAAATGCACAGCAGTTGCTAAAAATAAGGAATCTGGGTTATACAAGTCTTCAGTCCTGAAAAGCTACAGATCATCATGCTGACGGCTAAAGAAGCATCAGGGATTAGAGGCATGAATGTTGGTAACAGCAATCCTCATATACAGGAA
>NW_007253898.1:5751-9347 GCF_000164805.1 Carlito syrichta
GAGGTCTTGTGAAGGGAAACCAGGAATCTTGGATTTCAGTTCCCAAAGAACATTATGGACGTCTTTCTCTTGATATCCAAAAAACTGGAATTCTCGGTCACCAGGAACTGTCTTGGTATCCTGCAGAGTGAAACATGAAGCTGGGTAATGGAGGTGGTCATATACAGGAAACTACACGTCACATTTGTCAGGAAGTATAAGGAATCTTCCTTATATGAGTCCTCAATCCCAAATCTACAGGCCATCTTCCTAAGTGGTAACCACCAATCAGATTTTTGAAGTAGGAATCTGGGTAATGGGAGTTTTCACATACAGGAAATGTCACTGCCTATTACTAAGTAAGAATATGGAATCTGTGATTCTCGGGTCCTCAATCTCAAAAACCTACAGAGCATCTTGGAAAATTCGAAAAAAAATGAGAGTTTCAAAGCGGGATGTATCTAATGACAGTCCTAATATACAGAAATACACACAGGCACTTGCCAAGGAAGAGAAACAATCGGGGATATAGCAGTCCTCAGACCTTAAAATCAACAGGTCATCTGCTGTGGGCTAAACAAGAATCCGGGATTAGAAGCTGGAACATAGGTAATAGCAGTCCTCATATGCAGAATCTATATGATATCTTGCAAAGGAGAACTAAGAAACCTCTTTTACATGGTTCCTCTGTCACAATATCTACATGACGTCTTGCTAATGGCAATAGAGTGATCATGAATTCCAAACAGTATTATGGGGAAAGGGAGTCCTCAAATACTAGACATTACATGGCCCCTCAGTAAAGAAGAATGAGGAATCTGTGATACAGCAGTCCAGAATTCGAAAAATTCTCAGGGCGTCTTGCTGCAGTATAAACAAGAATCAAGGCTTCGAGCTCGTCTCATGTTACAGATATATTTGGCTTGTGGGTATTATGAATCAGTCATTTAAAGACTCCAGCAGCATTCTGATCCTCTTGAGATTTGTAATCGGGTATCTGGTTGTACAAATCCCTTAATATCCTCAGGACAATTAAGGACAGAAAAGGGACCAGGAATCTTTGGTTCCAATTCCTCAACAACTTTATGGGAGTCTTTCTCTTGATATCCAAGCAACTGGAATTCTACATCACCAGGAAATATCTTGGCGTCTAGCTGAGAATGAAGCATGAATTTCAGTAATGGGAGTCCTCATATACAGAACACTACACGACCTGTTGCTACCGAGAAACAAGAAATCTTGGTTACACGAGGCCTCCATCCCAAAAAGCTACAGTCTGTCTTCCTAAGAGATAACCACCATTCAGATTTTGGGAGTAGGAATCTGGATAATGGGAGTCCTCATATAAAGAAAACTGCACTGTCTCTTACTAAAGGAGAATAAGGAATCTGGTTTACAAGTGTCCTCCATCCCAATAAAACTTCAGGGATTCTTGCTAAGGGATAAACACGAATTTGGGTTTCTGAAGCATAAACTAGGGAAATGAAATGCTAATATACAGGCAAATGCACTGACTTTTCCTAAGAAAGAATAAGGAATGTGGGTGACATGTTTTCTCAATCCTCCAAAAAATATACGGTGTCTTCGTAGGATCTAAACAAGAATCAAGCTTTCGATGCATGATTCTTGTTTAGATCCTAGGAAGGAGTACTCATATACTGGTAATTGTACAGCTGTCTAAAAATAAGGAATCTGGGTTTTACGAGTACTCAATCCTGAAAATCTACAGGTCATCTTGTTGACGGCTAAAGAAGAATCAGGGATTTGAGACATGAATGTGGGTAATAGAAATCTTTATATACAGGAAACTACATAGCCTCTTGCTAATATAAGGAACAAATCTGTTTTCCACGGTTCCTCTATCAAAAAATGAACATGACTTCTTACTAAGGGCTAAACAAGAATCAGGGTTTCGAATCAGGAATCAAGGGAAGGAGAGTCCTCACATAGAAGGCATTGCATGGCCTCCAACTAAGTACGAATAAAGAATCATTGTTGTACGCGCTCTAAATCCAAAAAAAATCTCAGGTTGTTTGCTATGGGACAAACAAGAAACAGATCTTCGAGCTCCCCAAATGTTTCAGAGCAATTTAGCATTCGGATATTATGAATCAGTCATTTCATGACTGCAGCAACATCCTCTTAAAAGTTGTAAATGGTATTGGGCACTCCAAGTCCGTTAGGTTCCTCAGAACAACTAAGGCTAGATTTCTGGACAAAAAGAATCTTCTTACCGTATTTGGATGTTACTCTGGTCTTAAGGTGAACCCAGTAATCCTTCCCCTTCCATGTCTCTTTTTATTTTGATAAGAGGCAAGGGTTTTGCACTTGCCAAATATTTACTACGTACTTTTAATGGTAACCAGGAATAATGGAATCCACGAACTAGGAAACTTCTAGGCATCTGTCTTTTGATATACTGAATTTGGAATCCAAATCAACAGGAAAAACCAGGGCAACTTACTCAGAATAAAAAGCAAATCCGGTTCTAGGAGATCTCATTTTCTGGAATCTACAGGGCCTCTTGATAAGGTTTAATAAGTTTTCTGGTATTCTGGGTCCCTATATTTTCAGAGCTACTTGCTCCGTGGATACACTAAATCTGTCATTACAGATCCTCAGGATCTCTCTGGTCCTCTTGTTAGTTATAATCAAGGATTTGGTCCTAGAAATCCTTTTGTTTCCTGGGACCATCTATGACCATAATCATATTCCCCAGAATCAAAAGGTATATTGGTACAAAATTCCTCGATTCAGGTGAACTCAACTACAGAAAATTCTTGTGGGTGGGCATGTAGGAATTGGGATTTTTGGTTAACAATATTCCACATTTTGGGGATGTCTTGTAAAGGGGAACCAGGAATCTTGGATTTCAGTCCCAAAGAACATTATGGACGTCTTTCTCTTGATATCCAAAACCTGGAATTCTGGGTCACAAGGAACTGTTTTCGAATCCTGCAGAATGAAGCAGAAAACTGGGTAATGGAGATCCTCATGTACAGGAAACTACACGTCATGTTGCTATGGAAGTATAAGGAATCTTCCTTATATGAATCCTCAATCCCAAAACCTACAGGCCGTCTTCCTAAAATGTAATCACGAATCAGGTTTTTGTAGTAGGAATCTGGATAATGGGAGGCCCCACATACAGGAAACTTCAATGCCTATTGCTAAGTAAGAATAAGGAATCTGCGTTACTCAGGTCCTCAATCCCAAAAAAGCTTAACGTCATCTTGCTATGGGCTAAACACGAATCATGGTGTTTTCGAGAATGAATCTGGAAAATGGAGTAATTATTTACAGGCAAATACATGACCTTTTGCTAAGAAAGAATAAGGAATCTGGGTTACCCGAGTCCTCAATCCAAAAAATCTACAGAGCATCTTGTAAAGTTCTAAAAATAATCAGAGTTTCGAAGCAGTATGTATCTAATGAGAGTCCTAATGTACAGGAAAATACACAGCCCCTTGCCAAGGAAGAACAAGAATACGGGTTATAGTAGCCTCAGTCCTAAAATCAACAGGCCATCTGCTGTAGCTAAACAAGAATCAGGTTTACAAGTTGGAACATAGGTAATAGAAGTCCTCATTTGCAGATGTACATGATTTCTAGCTTAG
>NW_007253899.1:0-1515 GCF_000164805.1 Carlito syrichta
CATTCACAGTTTCTCCAAATCAGCAATCAGTCTGTTTCCCTTTCCTAACATTTGTGTGTTTGTTGGAGTATAGCCTTCGACTTCCTTCAAGAACATTTTATTTGCATTTTTGACTTGGCTGTTTAGAGCAAGAGGCCTAGCTTTGTTCTATTTAGAGCACAGGCTGAGAAGATTGAGCCCAATTCTTAAGGCCTTACGATTTCCAGAATGGTAAATGAACATTAGCCTCAACTTAAAGTATCCCCTAAAAAAAAAATCAGCCTGCCCTTTAAAGCTCTGAAGTCACTGATTTCTCCTCCCTAGCTCTGGAAGTTCTAGAGGGCATCTTCTTCTTATAGAAGACTTTCATCTTCATTGAAAATCTGTTGTTTTGTGTTCCCTGCCACCTTTGTCAATTACCTTAGCTAAATCTTCTGGATCACCTGCTGCAGCTTCTATCTCAGACTTGCAGCTTCACCTGGACTTTCAGTTTACGGAGTCAGCTTTTCTCAAGCCTCATGAACCAGTGCCTGGGAGCTTCCAACTTTTCTTCTGCAGCTCTCCTGCCTCTCTCAGCCTCTGTAACTTGAAGAGCCTCGGGGCCTCGTTCTGGATTGGGCTTTAGCTTAAGTGAATGTTGGGGCTGGTTTGGTCTTCCGAACCCCACCACTCAAACTTTCTCCATATAAGCGATAAGGCTCTTTCACTTTCTTATCAGTTATGTGTTTACGGGAGTAGAGCTTCTAATTTCCTTGAATAGCTTTCCCTTTGTATTCACCACTGGGCTACCTGTCCGGTGCAAGAGGTCTAGCTTTTGACTTGTCTCAGCTTTTACTTCATCGTTTCTAGCCTTGGATTTTATATGAGAGATATGCGACTCTTCCTTTTCCTGGGACTCTTAGAAGCCATTGAAGGCTTACAGTGATCTAATTTCAACATTATCATGCCTCAGGGAATAAGGAGACTCCAGGAGAGAGAGAGAGAGATGGGGAAAGGCAGGTTGGTGGAGCGCTCAGAACATAGACAGCGTTTATTGATTATTTTCATATTCTTTTGTGGGTATGGTTCATGGCATCCCCAAACAATTACAACAGTAACATCAAAGATCGCTGACCACAGATCAGCACAACAGATATAATAATAATATAAAAGTTTGAAATAGCTGGCTCGGTGGCTCATCCTGTAATTCCGCGCCTTTGGAAGGATGAGGTGAGTGGATTGCCTGAGCCCGCGGGTTCGAGACCCGCCTGGGCAGCGAGACCTCATCTCTACAATAAATCAAAAAATCAGCCAGACGTGGTAGTGCATGCTTGTAATTCCGGCTACTCGGAAGGCTGAGATGGAAGGATCTCCGGAAACCAGCAGGTCGAGGCTGCGGTGGCTGGAAGCGGCCACTGCACTCCAGTCTGGGCGACAGAGTGACACTCCAACTCAAAAAAAAAAAAAAAAAGTTTGAAATAGCTTATGAATCACCAAAATATGTCACAGAGCCACAAAGTGAGCATATGCTACCAGAAAAAATGGCACCGGTGGGCT
>NW_007253899.1:2090-10399 GCF_000164805.1 Carlito syrichta
CCGTATACTGCTTATTTGAGATCTTTTTATCTTCATGTTTGGGACTTATATATATAAATTCCACTCTTAGAACTGTTTTTGCACACCCCGTAAGTTCTGGTATGTTGTGTTTCCATTTTAGTTTGTCTTAAGATACTGTATTTTATTCCCCTTTTGGTTTCTTCCTTGATTGTTCAGGAGTATGTTGATTAACTTTCACATGTTTATGAGTTTTCCAGTTTCTTTCTGTTAGAAATTTTTAGTTTTATGTCACTGTGGTCAGAAAGGATACTTGACAAGACTTCACTCCTTAAATTTTTGAGGACTTGTTTTGTGGCCTAACGTATGTCCCATCTTGGCGAATGTCCTCTGTGTGTTTGAAAATAATGTGTATTTTGCTGGTGTTGAATGGAATGTTCTTTGTCTCTTGTTCCAGTTTTTGACTAAAGTCTCTTTTGTTTGCTGTAAGAATAGCCACTCTTGCTCTTTTTGGTTTCTCCCTTTACTTTCAGTCTGTGGGTGCCCATAAAGATGAAGTGAGTATCTTGGAAGCAGCGCATTTTGGTTCTTGTTTTGTTCTCCGTTCAGCTACTCTGTGTCTTTTATTTGACTACTTTAGTACATCAACATTTAAAGTAATTGTTGATAGGTAAGAACTTACTATTGCCATTCTGTTCATTGTTTTTTGACTGTCTGGTAGTTTCTTTTTTTGCTTTATTTCTCTCTTGCTATATATTTGGTGATTTTCTGTAGTGGTATGCTTTGATTATTATAATAATAATATTATAATTATTTTTATTATTATTTTTTGAGTCAGTGTCCCACCCTGTTGCCCAGACTGGAGTGCACAATCATGGCTTACCGCAGCCTTGACCTTCTGTGCTCAGGTGATTCTCCACCTTACCATCCCAAGTAGCTGGGACTACAGGTGCATGCCATTATGCTTGGTTAATGTTTTGATTTTTTTTACAGAGACGAGGGCTTGCTCTGTTGCCTAGGCTGGTCACAAACATCTGGGCTCAAGCACCTCGGCCTCCCAAAGTACTGGGACTACAGGTATGAGCCACCGTGCCTGGGTATCTTTTGTGTATTTATTACATGTTTTTTTATTTGTGATTACCATGAGGCTTATGTAAATATCTTAAACAATTAGGGACCACATTAGGACATCTGGGTCAACATTGAGCTGCATGTAAACAGTGGTCCCATAAGATTATAACGTGTTTTCACGGTACCTTATTTATGTTTAAATATCCTTAAATGCACAAATACTTACCATTATGACATAATTGCTTACAGTATTCAGTACAGTAATATGCCGTACAGGTTTTCGGCTTAAAAGCAATATGCCATTCCATATAGCTTAGGTGGGTAGTAGATGATACCATCTACATTTGTGTAAGTAAAGTCCATCATGCTTACACAATGATGAAATTATCTAATGATGCATTTCTCAGAAAGCATTGCCATCATTAAGTCCTACATAACTGTGGTTGTCACAGTCTATTTAAGCCCCTAACAATGTAACTTCAATCATATACAGAACCTCTACCCTTTACCCTCCTTCTACTTTTTAATGTTTTTGATGTTGGAGTTTATATTTTTTATTATTGTGTATCCATTAGAAAATATTGTAGGTATATTCATTTTTTAATGTGTTGCCTTTTGACCTTTAGATTAGAGTTAAAAGTGAATGCACTCCACCATTAAAGAATTTTGATTTTTGACTATACCTTTCTGAGTGACTTTTATACTTATATATGGTTTCATGTTACTGATTAGTCTTATTTTATTTCACCTTGAAGAACTCCCTATCACATTTCTTGCAAGGCAGCTCTAGTGGCAATGAACTCCTTCAGCTTATGTTTTAGTTGGGGTTTTGGAAAGTCTAGAAGCCCTAACCAAAGCAATTGGGAAAAGAAAGAGTGAAATTGTCTGTTTGTAGATGATGTGATCTTATATATAGAATACTCTAAAGATCCTAATAAAATACTTTTAATGCTAATAAAAAAATTAAGTAAATTAGTAGGATACATACTTAACATGAAAAATCTGTTGCATTTCTATGCATTAACAATGAACTATCTAAAAAAGAAATTAAGAAAACAATCTCATTTATAATATACATTTAAAAAGTAAGTACGTAGAAGTAACTATTCAAAAAGGTGAAATATCTGTACAATAAAAACACTGATGGGGATAAACTGAAGGTTCCAAATTCACATATTAATAAATAAATTAATATTGGTAAATGCCCATACGACCTAACGTGATCTACAGATTTATGCAATTCCTATCATCATTTACATGACTGAATATTAATACAGCCATAAAGAAAAACAAAATTATGAACTTTTCAGCAACCTGGATGGAATGAGAGTCTATAATACTCAGTGATTTATCACAGAAGCAAAGATCTGAGTACCACATGTACTCACTCATAAATGGACCCTGAACATTTATCATAATACTATAAAAAAGGGATTGGCGGTAGTGGGACACTTCCAGGGGAGGGAGGGAAACATAGCATCAATAAGGGTACCCATACTTTACGTGTATGATGACCACATTTGTACCTAACCCTCATTTTTACCCCCCATTTTCAAAACAGAAAAAATTTCTTTAAAACACACAACTTTTAATCCTCCCCGCAAAAAAAATTCTAATGGGATTAAATAAAGTAGAAATAGAAAAAAAAATCCTGAAATTTCTATGGAACCACAAATGACTCCAAATAGTCATAGCAACCATGAGCAAAAAAATAAAAAAAGAAGAAGTTGGCAGCATCACACGACTTGATTTAAAACTGTATTTCAAAGCTCTAATAATAAAAATAGGATGGTACTGACATAAAATTGAATGTAAAGACCAAGGGAACAAAATAGAGAGCCCAGAAATAAATCTATGCCTTTACAATCAATTGTTCTTAATCAATGGGGCCAAGAATACACAGTAAGGAGAGTTTAGTCTTTTCAATAAATAGCGTTGGGAAAATTATCCACATCCTGAAGAATGAAATTGAACCTTAATCTCACCCTATATACAAAAATGGACTCAAAATGAATTACATATTTAAACATAAGACTCGAAACCATTAAACTCCTAGAAGTAAACATAAGAGAAAAGCTATTTGACACTGGTTTTGGCACTAATTTTTTTTTTGGCTTTGACACCAAAAGCATAGGCAATGAAAGCAAAAACAGACAAATAAAACTACACCAAACTAAAAAGCTTCTGCACGGCAAAAGAAATGACCGACGGAGTGAAGAGACAATCTACAAAATGCAGGAAAATATTTGCAAACTATAATCTGATAAGAAGTTAACACCCAAAATATATAAGGAACTCATACGACTACAAAGGAATAGACCCTTTTCTAAAAAGACACACAAATGGCCAGCAGGTATGTAAAAAGATGGTCAACATCACAGATCGTCAGGGAAGTGCAAATCAAAACCACAAGATATCACCTCACACCTGTTAAGATGGGTATTTTAAAAGTCAAAAATGTAGCTAATGTTGGCAAAGATTTAAAATAAAATATTTAAAAATCTAGATTATCTTCATGATATGATGAAAGTCATGTTATGTTTCTTTTTAGTCATTCAAACTAAAGGTAAGTGAAACTCCTGGAAGATAAGAAATAATGCACTATAAATGTATCAAACGTGAGAAAAATACTGTATTCTTAGTGATCTATCGGAGAATGTACAGTTTTCAGAAAAATATTTTAAAATGGATGTCACAGTAAAAAAAAAAAAGGCATTATTTCAATTAATGGAGAGACAGAGAATAATTAGTTTTCTTCATGATTCTTGAAACCTGGATTCTTTTTGTAGGCTTGAGTATATTCCCATATCACTTTGTTGCCTTCCTATAGATCAAATCATGCCACCTGCACCTATGGTTAAAACAAAACATAATCATAATGCTGTCAATTTATATGAGATGCCATGATCATGATCGACCTATGGACAAAACACAGAAGAGTTTATTATATCAAAAAATAAGATGCAAATTATGTACAGGTTGGCAATATAAGCATCAAACTGTATTTGATCAACCTCGAGAGCCATGATGGGAAGTTGGGAGAGAGGGAAGTTGCACACGAATCTCCACACCCTACTGAGCCCATTACTTGCGTCCAAACTGGATGCACAATATTTAAACACAGTATTACACACTATAAGCATATCATTTAGAGAAAGCAAGATAAAAAAGCCTTCAAATCATAGTTTAAAGACCAAATAGGAAAGATACTTTTAGAAGAAGAAAGCAAAGGAAATGAGCTATATTATCTATCTTTTATAAACAGTCAAGAGCTATTACTTAAAATTAGATTTTAAGAAAGTCAAGGTAAAACATATGCAGCACTATTTACAATTCAAAAGAATAGTATACAGTGAAAAAAGAAAATGGTAAGCATTGCTTGCCTCTGAAAAGCAGGACCAGGGTCTGTTAAAGGAAAGAGTTTTCGTTTCCACTTTTTGCCCATCGCACTGTTTGAATGTTCCAAGCACACGTGTTGCTTTCAGTTTAAAGTTTTCTTACTTGCAGATCTCCTTGGATTATGTGTTCAATTAGGTTTCTTTTAGCCAACAGTGGGTGGGATACCATCGACTGATTAAATTGTAGTTAGACATTAATAAATAATAATTTTTGAAAGAACATAAGTATGCCCATAAAGAACAGAATATAGCACTTGGCTCTATGATCTGCTTATCTAGGAAATAAAATTATTATAAAGAAAAACAATAACAGTTTCACATTTTCTAAGAAACATTTTGAAAAAAAGCATGTTTTACTTGGAAAAGCTTCTTGTAATCAGTCAAGCATAAAGCCAATCAAGATAAACATTGATTTTTTCAAATTCATTCTACGACAAATACCTCTAACAAAATGCAATGCACAGAATGTTTTAAAGGAGCTGTTTTGTTTCTGAACACCTATTTCTCTTTCTGTGATTGGCATTGTAAGTCATGGCTGGGACATCTTATTAAAAAACGCTACTTGTGGTTTTTGAATGTACAACAGGGGAGAAGTTTTATTCATAATGTGTAGTGGATAGTGATTACCATTATCCGAAGACTCGTCATCAGATTCAAAGAGTACCGTAAAGGGAAATAATTTAAAGGCTGAAATTCTTCATTTTTAATCATATAGCTGAGTGACATTTAAAACGTTTGACATCATTTGAATATTTGATATTGGGGTTTTTATTTTGACATTTAAAAACTTTATCCGACAATTTCCACTTTTCCTTTGTTTAATTATTACTGTATAATAACTTATGTCTGTCATCTTATTTTATGCTTTGTTTTACACACTTTCTGAAAAGGGGCTTCGGAACAAACATTCTTGTCAAACGTTATAAACAGTTGAATAAATAGAGCCAATTTAGCACTGTTTCATAACAGTGCTAAAAGTTCAGGTATAAAGATTAATTTTAAGATATATTATAAAGAATGCAGTAATGAGCAATTATTATTGAAGTATTTATTTTTTACTTTCAAGCATATTTTATTTATTTCTTCCTCTTTATTGTATTTTTATTATTAATTTTTTTTTTTACTTTAATGATGTGGGGTTCAGTTCAGGGTTGAGTATACAAATATGCATGATGCAGGTACCCTTGTTGATGAGGTGTGGACCCCCTCTCCTGGCAGAATACCACTACTGCCAACCCGCTCCCCCTCCCGGGCAATTTCTCACTACCGTCAATTCTTTTCTTATAGTATTATGATAATTATTCAAGGTCCACTTATGAGTGAGAACACGTAGTACTCAGTTCTTTGTTTCTGCGATAAATCATTCAGTGTTATAGAGTCTAAGTCCATCCAAGATGCTATGAAGCTCATAATTTTGTCCTTCTTTATGGCTACATAATATTCCATTGTGTATATACACCACATTTTTTTAATAGTCCTCTCTTTTTGCTATTGTGAACAATGCTGCAATCAACATGCGTGTGGAGGTATCTTGTTCATAGAGTCATTTGTGTTCCTCTGAGTATATTCCCAGTAGAGGGATTGTGGGTTCGTATGGAAGGTCGATTTTTAGACCTCTTTAGGAATTGCCAAACTGTTTTTCACAGAGGTTGTACTAGTTTACATTCCCACCAATGGTGTAGAAGTGTTCCTTTCCCCCGTATCCTCTCCAGCGTCTGTTGTTTTTTGAGTTGTCGATGATGGCCATCCTGACAGGAGTTAAGTGGTATCTCTGTGTGAATTTAATTTGCATTTAAAATCAATAAATGGTGCTGGGAAAACTGACCACATGCAGAAGATTAAAACAAGATCCCTACCTATCACCATACACAAAATCAACTCTAAATGGATGAAAGACCTAAACGTAAAACCTCAAAGTATAAGAACCTTAGAAAATGCAGAAAACACCTGCATGGTGAGGCTGAGCATTTTTTCATGTATCTGTTGACCTCTCATGTGTCTTCTTTTGAGGAGTGCCTATTCATATCTTTTGCCCAGTGTTTTTCTTTTCGGCACATTTGAGTTCCTTGTAGATCCTAGATGTTAGGCCTTTTTCAGATGTACAGTTGGCAAATATTTTTTCCCAGTCCACGGGTGTCTCCCTTTTTTCTTGTTAGTTTCTTTGGCTTTTCAGACGCTTGTCATTTGATGAGGTCTCACTAGTGTATCTTATCTCTTATGGCATGGGCAGTGGGGTTTTGATCAGGAATCGGTTGCCAGTTTCAATTTCCATGATGGTGTCTCCTGCATTTTCTAAGGTTCTTATAGTTTGAGGTTTTATGTTTAGGTTTTTGATCCATTTAGAGTTGACTTTTGTGTATGGTGATAGGTAGGGATCTTGTTTTAATCTTCTGCATGTGATCAGTCAGCTTTCCCAGCACCACTTATTGAATAGGCTCTTCTCTCCCCAGTGGTTGGTGGTGGAGGCTTTGTTGAAGATGAATTGGTTGCAAAATTGAGGTTTTGCTCCTGGAATCTCTATCCTGTTCCATTGGTCTATATCCCTGTTCTTGTACCAATACCTGGTTGTTTTCATTATTGTCGCTTTATAATAAAGTTTAAGGTCTGGGATTGTGATACCTTCCGCTTTGTTTTTTTGTGCTGAGAATTGTTTTGGCTATTCGTGGTCATCTGTGTTTCCATATGAATTCCTATATTTCCATTTCCAGGTCTGAGAAGAATGCTGCTGGTAATTTAATGGGTATTACATTAAATCTATAGATTGCCTTGGTAGAATAGACGTCTTAACAACGTTAATTCTTCCAAACTGTGAGCATGGAATATTTTTCCGTTAGTTTGTGTCATCTTTGATTTTTTTGAGCAGTGTTTTGTAGTTTTCGTTGTAAAGGTCTTTCAGTATTTTGAGGTATGCTCCATGTATGCCTAGATGTTTGAGGGTTTTTATCAAGAAGGGGTGGTGGATTTTATCAAAAGTTTTTCTGTGTCTAATGATATAATCATGCGGTTTTTGTTTTACATCTGTTGATGTATTTAAATACATTTATGTTGTGGCAGATGTTGAACCACCCCTGCATCTCAGGGATGAGGCCTACTTGGTCATGGTGGATGATTTTTGAGATGTGTTGTTGGATCCATTTTGCTAGAATCTTGTTGAGAATTTTAGCATCTTCGTTCATCAAGGATATTGGCCTGTAGTTCCCTTTCTTTGTTGGATCTTTCCCTGGTTTTGGTATCAGTGTGATGCTAGCTTCATAAAATGATTTGGAGAGAGTTCCATCTTTCCCGATTGCCTGGAATACTCTCAATAGGATTGGTATTCACGCCTCCTTGTATGTTTTGTGGAATTCTGCTGGAGCGTCATTTGATCCAGGGCTTTATTTGTAGGCAGTTTTCTTCTGACACATTCAAGTTCCTGGGTTGGTATTGGTATATTTAGGGTCTTGATTTCTTCTTGTTTCAACCTGGGGAGGTTGTGTGATATCAGAAAGACCTCTATTTCATTTAGGTTTTCAAGTTTGTTTCCACAGGAGTACATAGTAATCTCTGATCATCTTTTGTACTTCTTCAGAGTTGGTTATAACTTCATCTTTTGCATTTCTGATTGTGTTTATTTGGGCCTTTTCTCTATTTTTCTTGGTCAGCCTAGCTAGGGATCCATCACTTTTGTTTATCCTTTCAGAAAAGCAGCTTTTGGCTGTATTGATTTTTTGTGTTCTTTTGTTGTCTTTTATGTCCCAAATTTGGGCTTTTATTTTGATGATCTGGATTCTTCTGCTGAAGTTAGGGTTTTGGTGGTCTTGCTTTTCCAGCTTCCTTAGGTGATTTGTTAGGCTGTTAATGTGTGATCTTTTCATTTTCTTCATGTGTGTTCGTGGAGATATG
>NW_007253900.1:0-1473 GCF_000164805.1 Carlito syrichta
TGCCTCAGTGTCCTGTGCCTCTTATGGGCAGAGACATTTTAGCCAAGTTTCAGGCGTCCAACACCTTTAACCCAAGTGTGGCCCTCTGCAACCCTTCCCCTACAGCCTTGTTCTTGGCCCTCCTAACTGCCGATAATTCTGACTCATTTCCTCCTTTGTCCTCCTCAATAGTGAATCCTCAAGGATGGCACATAGACTCCCCCTCCCTAGCACACTGCCTCCCAGTCCACATTCAACTTAAAAATCCTTTTGCACATCCTAATCAGCCACAGTACTCCCTTCCTACCTCCAGTCTTCTAGGACTCCAGCCTGTCGTTAACTCTTTGCTACAAAAGGGATATCTGCGCCCCACTAACTCCCCATTCAACACCCCCATTTTAGCAGTATGAAAACCAAACGGCACTTACCACTTAGTGCAGGATCTAAGGTGCATTAATGCAGCTGTCATCTCCATCCACCCGCTAGTTCCTAATCCCTATACCATCTTATCTTCAATTCCTCCAACTGCTACTCACTTCTCGGTCCTCGACCTTAAGGATGGATTCTTTACCGTCCCCCTGGCAGCAGACTCACAAAACATTTTCGCGTTCACGTGGACTGATCCAATATCTCATCACTCACAACAACTCGCTTGGACAGTCCTACCACAAGGCTTTCGAGATAGCCCTCACCTGTTTGGTCAAGCTTTAGCAGCAGATCTTAAGTCTCTCTCACCTTTATTCAATATGTAGACGACCTCCTCCTATGTAGCCCTTCTTTAATATGTACCCTTATTCAATATGTAGACAACCTCCTCCTATGTAGTCCTTCTTTAGCTGATTCTCAAACAGACACTGCACCACCCTTAACTTTCTAGCCGAGAGAGGATATTGGGTATCCCCTCAAAAGGTCCAACTGTCTGTCACACAAGTCAGGTATCTAGGGATAGCCATCTCATACTAACAGAAGGCTGTAACGACAGATCGGAAGGCCCTAATTAAATCCCTAAATGTACCTAAAACTAAGCAGGAAATTCAATCATTTTGGGGGCTAGCGGGATACTTTTGGGCGTGGATTCCCAACTTTGCCTTACTGGCAAAGCCACTTCATACGCTCATAAAGGGAGACCCCAATGAGCCACTCCTAACACCATCCTCCATTAAACAATTCTTTGTTGCCCTCCAGCAGACCCTCCTGAGGGCCCCCGCACTTCATCTGCCAGACGTACACTGACCGTTCATCCTATTTGTCCACAAAAACAGGGGGGTGGCCTTGGGAGTCCTGGGACAACTTTGTGGACAAACGTTTGCCCCAGTGGCTATCTCTCAAAACAGCTAGAACACATCGTCCAGGGCTGGGCCCCGTGTCTGCGAGTGCTGTCTGCCGCCCACATGTTGGTGTGCGAATCCAAAAAACTCACCTTTGGGGCCCCTGTTACTGTAACCTCCCCCCACCATCTACAGCACCTCCTAAGCTACAAAGGCCTTCAAACGC
>NW_007253900.1:2005-2990 GCF_000164805.1 Carlito syrichta
CCCACTAACATTGGCATTTCTCACTGTAAGGCTCACCAGCCGGACTCCTCACCCATTACTAAGGGAAACTCCAGGGCAGACAATGTGGCCTGACAAGCAGCTTTAACATCTGTTCCCGCCTTGACTGCTATTGCTCGCCCTGACCCAGACCGCACACTCCCCACTAATTCACCACCCTCAACCTCCCCCTCCATTACAGACCTTATCCCATACCTACACTCAATCTTTCACACCAATCCTTCCACACTGATGTCTTTCCTAACAAATTTTTACACTATCACTTCCCAACATAAGGAACTCATAAAAAGCATTACCTCACAACGTTCCATCTGCCAGCAAACCAATCCCAATACCCCTCTAAAACCGGGAAACTTTCCTACCCATCAAGCTCGGGGACAACTCCCAGGAGCGGACTGGCAGGTCGACTTCACGGTCATGCCCCCAGTACGTAACCTAAAATACCTCCTTGTCTTTGTGGATACCTTTTCCGGGTGGGTAGAAGCATTTCCAACCTCAAATAAATGAGCAGCAACAGTAGGGTCTATCCTTGCTAGCCATATCTTTCCTAGGTTTGGTGTCCCCACATCCCTACAATCCGACAATGGGCCTGAATTCACTTCACGGGTGGTACAGTCTCTAACAACTGATCTTCACATTGATTGGCATTTCCACATTCCATACCACCCACAGTCATCTGGGAAGGTAGAGCGAACTAATAGGATCCTTAAAGACATCCTCACTAAACTATCCCTCGAACTACATCAAAATTGGGTCACCCTCCTTCCTTTGGCCCTCTTCCGCCTATGAGTTCTCCCAAAAAAACCGTCCCAACTCTCACCTTTTGAAGTAATGTATGGCTGTCCGGTGCTGTCTCCAGGAGTCCCTACCTCAACCCCTCTGACACCCACACATATGCTTTACCCCATCTTGTCTTTCATTCGTTCCCACATTTGGGAATATCAAAACCTCCTCTTACCTGTCTCAC
>NW_007253900.1:3923-5032 GCF_000164805.1 Carlito syrichta
CCTGATCACTTCCTTCACTTACTAACAGCGGTACACCAGCTACTTAATAAAACCCGCCCCTCTCTGGCAAAAGATTGCTGGCTATGCTTAAACCCACGGCCCCCATATTACATGGGAGTTGGAGCAGTTTCCTCTGTAGGCAATGCGGAAACTAACATAAAGATACTTACTCTTACTGATATACAAAATGAGCAATTATGTCCCTGGGGCACTCATACCATAGAGGTCCCTAGACAACCTCCAGGGACGAGGAATGTGTCTCTTCTCACCAACCTTTCTCATAACTTCATCCCCCCTCCAATTATCCTGCAACAACACTGCTCATATTAACATCGCTACCTTCCATAATCAAACCATTCCCCATTTTGCTGTGGCACCCCCTACCACGTGGTTTGCCTGTACCTGAGGAATTGCCCCCTGTATCAGCCTACAGCATCTCAAAGACACAATAGAACTGTGCATCCTAGTCCACATCCTACCCCAGGTCTACATTTATGAAGGAACGGAAGGTAGACAACACCTCAAACTCTTTAACACCACCCGCTCAAAACGGGAACTGTTAGTTCCTTTACTAATGGGACTAGGCATTGCTGGAGCTACAGCCATAGGCACGGCCTCCTTAATTTTGGGCGACCAAAATCTTAAACAGCTTAGTACACAAATTGACACTGATTTACGCCTATTAGAGTCAAGCGTGTCTCAATTAGAACAACAGCTTGACTCTCTTGCTGAGGTAGTTTTACAGAATAGACGAGGCTTAGACCTCCTTTTCCTGAAACAAGGAGGGTTGTGCATAACTCTAGGGGAAGCCTGCTGCTTTTATGCCAACAAATCAGGGATAATAAGAGAAACTCTAGCGCAAATAAGGGACGATATACAACACCAGGAATCGCAAAACCAGCCCTATGGCAACTGGTATCAAACCCTCTTCTCATGGCCCCCCTGGCTCACTACCCTAGTCTCGGCAATAGTCGGTCCAGTAATCCTCCTCCTACTGGCTGTAACCCTAGGACCATGCATCATCAAATATCTCCTTACCTACATGAAGACTACTGTCTCGAACTTTTCAAATCGAAGCCTTAACCTCCTGTTACTCGATAGCTACCAAC
>NW_007253900.1:5052-6143 GCF_000164805.1 Carlito syrichta
CTCGGCTCACCACTCATCCCAACCCAAATCCAAACCAACATCCTGGATACAACTCAGAACACCTGTGACCCTTGGCCCTTCTCCTTTCTTGGCCTGATTGCCGTCCTACTTACTGTATTACTCACCTGTTTGACACCCACAAGCTGGCCGTCTGTGGCAAAAATTCTGTTGGCCACTACCTATCTCCTAATAGTCACGGGCTTTGTTCTCATCAAATGCCTCCTCTAAACACTAAAGTAATTCCCAGTCTTGCCTCCAAAGTCACTACCCTCTTATTCCTCATCCTTCCATTAACCCAAAACTACCAACCTCACCCCCATTATGCGCCAGGTAACTTTTCCTGGAAAATGATACACGCCGCTACACAGACTGTAGTCTCCACCTACCTTGGACATGGGCAGCCGATATTTAACTTTGATCTTTGCAAACTGTGGCCCAGCCTGTCCATTGTCCCTGGGGGATGGGGAGGCTCATCCACCAGGGGATGGGGATGTAGTTATGGTAGTCTGGAAGACGAAATTCAACTCAGGAACATCAGGTTCTATGTCTGTCCTGACACGGGAGACAAATACTGCCACAAACCCCAGCAGTTTCACTGCACTGCCTGGGGATGTGAAACAATAGCCCCATGGAAAGGCAACTCTGACCCTTTCATATCAATTGTAAGACTGCCCTCCACTTCTCCCTGTACACAACCCAAAACCTGCAATCCACTATGGCTTATCATCACCCTGTGGGACGCTTTTAGCCTTCAAAAGATGTGACACTGGAAAACGTGGGACCTTCAACTGTACACACCTGGAACCAATCTAGGCATGTTATTTACAGTCCAAAGAAGGCCTATTCCACGCACCCCCAATCCCGTGGGACCATTGCACAACATAATTCTACCCAAACCTATACCCATGGACTCGAAAATTCGACTCATAACTTCTCCCCCTCTCACCCCAAAGGGGGTAACAATCATTTCACCCACTTTAAAGGACCCTCCCATTCCCTTACTGCCTGATCACTTCCTTCACTTACTAACAGCGGTACACCAGCTACTTAATAAAACCCGCCCCTCTCTGGCAAAAGATTGCTGGCTATGC
>NW_007253900.1:7025-16435 GCF_000164805.1 Carlito syrichta
TTTTTCCCATTACAGATCCCCTCTGTAACAACCCTTTTAATAAATCTCTTGGTCCTGGCCGGGTGTGGAGTTATTACTGGTGCCAAACTTCTTACATCTGTTGATGTATTTAATTACATTTATGGTTCTGTAGATGTTAAATCAGCCCTGCATCCCAGGGATGAAACCTACTTGGTCATGGAGGATAAATTTTTGAGATGTGCTGTTGGATCCAATTTATTAGAATTTTGTTGCAAATTTTTGTATCTATGTTTATCTGGGATATTGGTCTGTAGTTCTCTTTCTTTGTTGAATTTGGGTATTGCCTGGTTTGGTGTGATGTTAGCTTCATAAAATTATTTGGCAAGAGTTCCATCTTTCTCAATCACCTACAATACTTTCAATAGGATTGGTATCAACTCTTTTTAAGTTTTGTAGAATTCCACTGGAAAGACATCCAGTCCAAGGCTTTTATTTGTAGGTAGTTTTCGTATGACAGGGTCAATTTCCTGGGTTGTTACCAGTCTATTTAGGATATCTGTCTTCTTGTTTTAACCTTGGGAGGTTGTGTGATGTCAGAAAGTCTTCAATTTTATTTATGTTTTCAAATTTGTTTCCATACAGGTGTGCCTAGTAATCTCTGATAATCTTTTGTATTTTTTCAGGATTGGTTGTAACTTGATCTTTTGCATGCCTGGTGTGCTTATTTGGGCTTTTTGTATTCTTTTCTTGATCAATCTGGCTAGGAGTCTGACGATCTTTTTTATCCTTTCAAAGAACCAACTTTTTGTTTCATTGAATTTTCTATATTTTTGTCTTCTATGTCCTATATTGAGGCTGTTACTTTGGTGATCTGGATTCTTCTTCTCAAGTTTGGGTTTTGGTGGTCTTGCCTTTTTAGCTTCTTTAAGTGATTTGTTAGGTGGTTAACTTGTGATATTCTATTTTGCTGATGTGTGTTCATAGGAAAATAGATTCCCTTCTTAGTACAGATTTCATGGCATCCAAGAGGTTTTGATAAGATGTGTCTTTTTGTTCATTTGTTTCCAAGAATTTTTAAATTTATGTTGTGATTTCTGTGTTGACCCAGGAGTTGTTTTTCATTGTACTGTTTAGTGTTCATGTCTTTGTGTACCTTGAGGGGATTTTGTTGGTGGCAATGTTTACTTTTATTACACTGTGGTCTGAGAAGGTGGATAGCAGTATTTCAATCTTATGGAATTTGTTTATGCTTGATTTATGACTAAGGATGTGTTTGATCTTGGAGTATGTTCCATATGGTGATGAATAGAATGTATATTCCATTGTTATTGGGTGAAGTGTCCTATGGGTATTTATGAAGTCCATTTGACCAAGCATCAAGTTAAAGTTCTGGATCTCCTTATTGATTTCTTGCCTCAATTATCTATCTTGGGTTGTTAGTGGGGTATTTAAGTCCCCAGGTATGATAGTGTTAGAGTCAATATTCTTTTTTAGTTGACTTAGTAGTTGCTTTATGAATCCAGTTGTTCCTGTGTTGAATGCATATATATTTAGAAAGGATATTTCTTCTTGATAGATCAGACCTTTCATCATTATGTAATGTCTCTCTGTATCTTTTTAAATATTTGATAGCTTGAAAGTTGTTTTGTTTGCTATTAAAGTCATGACTCCTAACTGGGCTCGGTGGCTCAGCCTGTAATCCTGCGCCTTTGGGAGACTAAGGTGAGTGGATTGCCTGAGCCCACGGGTTCCAGACCCACCCAGGCAACTTGGCGAGACCTCATCTCTACAATAAATCAAAAATTAGCCGGGCATGGTAGCGCACGCCTGTAGTTCCAGCTACTTGGAAGTCTGAGGTGGAAGGATCGCCGGAGCCCCTCAGGTAGAGGCTGCAGTGGCTGGGA
Organism: Carlito syrichta; assembly: GCF_000164805.1. NCBI lineage: Eukaryota > Metazoa > Chordata > Mammalia > Primates > Tarsiidae > Carlito > Carlito syrichta. Next base: position 8,891 of record NW_007253900.1, read on the forward strand.
GTGGCCACTGCACTCCAGTCTGGGCAACAGAGTGAGACTCCAACTCAAAAATAAAAAGAATAAAAATAAAAGAAAATAAAAGAAAATCATGACTCCTGTCTTCTTTTGTTTTCCATTTGCCTGAAAGTTTGTTTCCTATACTTAAACTTTGAATCTGTGGGTATCCTTTGTAGTGATGGGTTTCCTGGAGATAGCATATTGGGGTTTTGTTTTTTGTTTTTATAATCAGTATTTTTTATTATGATATTGTGGGGTACAGTTAAGGGTTAGGTATACCAATATGCTTCGTTCAGGCACCCTTGTTGATAAGAGGTGTCTCCCCATCCCCAGACAGATATTTACTACCGTTAATCCCATCTCCCTTCCCCTCCCCCCCATAGTTTCCCACCACTGTCAGTCATTTTCTTATGGTATTACATTGGATGTTCAAGGTCCACTATATGAGTGAGAATATGTGATACTCAGATCTTTGTTTCTGTGAGAGGTCACTCAGTATTATAGACTCTAGTTCCATCCAGGTTGGGTAGCATATTGTTGAGTCTTGTTGTTTTTATCCAGTTTGCCATTCCATGTATTTTCAGTGGTGCATTTAATCCATTGACATTCAGTCTGATTATTTTAATGTGAGAGTTTATCCCTTTCATGAGGCTTATATAAAATTGCTTTGTTTTCTTTTATCTTTTGGGTTGAAATATATTTGTGTTTTCAATTTTGCAGTCATGAGGTGGTTTGTGTTGATTCTGTTTTCCTGCATTTGTGGGAAGTACATCGTTGTTCTTTCTTTTTTTCTTCTGTGCTTAATACATTCTTGAACATCTACTATAAAGCTGGTCTAGAAGCTGCATAATATCTTAGGGACTGGATGTCAGGGAAGGGTTTTAATTCTCTATCACTGATGAAGCTGAGCTTGAGGTAGGAAATTCTTGGTTGAAATTGTTTATCTTTGAGGACTTTGAAAATTGGACTCCAGTCCCTTCTAGCTTGTAGTGTATCTGCTGGTAAGTCAGCTGCTATTCTAATTGGTTTTCCCCAGTAGGTAGTCTGACCTTTCTCACTGCCTTTAGGATTTTTTCTTTTATACATACTTTTTATAAGCAAATTACTATGTGTCTAGGGGTTGGTCTTCTCATTTGATGTCTTGCGGGAAATCTTTGAATCTCTTCTGTTTGGATGGTCCCCATCTTTTTGGATGGGGAAAGTTTTCTTGGATAACCTCCTGGAATACTGGTTCCATGGTATTCTCTGTTTGTTTTCCTTTCTTCTTCTGGGATACCAATCAGGCATAAGTTTGGCCTCTTGATATAATTGCACATTTATTGGAGGCTTTGTTCTTTCATTTTGCATTTTCTTTCTATGTTTTTAACAGATCAGGTTAATTCCACAGTTTGGCCTTCAAACTCCAAGGTTCTTTCTTCTGCTTGGCTGGTTCTGTTTTCCATGCTTTCCATCTTGTTATTTATTTCCTGGGTGAAGGGGTTTTTTGACCAAAATCCCTGTTATAAGTTCTTTCAATGTCACATTCTATCTTTCTTGAGTCTTATTCACTCTTTCCATCCATTTCCTAATCCCTGTTGCATTCTGGGACCAGTCCTTGGTGATTTTTATTGTTTGGGTTCTGAAGTCTGATTTTTTTTCCAGTGTTGCCTCTTTGGAACACTAAAAAATACCTGTTTTCTTCCATTGATTTTTTCCTCATTTGTGACAGATCTCTTTTTTTTCTCTTTAATTCCTTTATTCAGTGGTAGTGGGTGGAACTTTAACATGTGTTGTTTGCTCTACTCTTCCCTGATTAAAGCCTCCAAATTTGCTCTGTTTTGAAACAGGGCTAGGGGTGGGAAGCTTTGCTGTTTCTTGTAGTTTTGAGTGTTGGATAAAATGGAGGATGGAGAGCCAGGATTCAGAAACTACTTGCAAGTTACAATGTTCACTGAATTGGTGTTGGGATTCCTGAGACCCAGTCCCCATCACCACTCTATATGACAATGCAATAGGTAATGTGTGCACCCCCTGAGTCTAAAATAAAGTCTAAATAAAGTAATGAGAACAAGAAAAGTAGAACAAAATGGAATGGACAAATATGTGTGCACCCCTGAGTCTAAGATAAAGTAACAGTGATGAGAACAGAGAAAAGTAGGGTAAAATAAAGTGGACAAAAATAATAAAAAATAAACCACAAAAAACAAGAACAAAAACCAAACAAAGACCAAAAAAAAACAGAAACAAACAAACAAAAACCAAAACAAACAGAAAAGGAAATACACAAAACACACACACACACACAACAAAAACAAAAGAAGAAGAAAAGGGGGGGGATGCAAATCAAAGCCTCACACACACATACTAAACCAAAATAAAAGCAGTACAAAAAAAATTTTTTAAACAATTCTGGGCAATAATCTCCCTCTTGTGGTAGATTCTGTAACGATTCCTCTCTGCGGCTCACAGTTAAGCCTGTCTGCAATCTTCTGCAGGCCTTCAGGCTCATTCACAATCTCCCTGGTACATGTCCCAGAGCAGGAGGAGGGAGCAGTGAAGATGGGTGAAATGTCAATCCTCCCCTCCTGCTCTTATTCAGGGGGACCCCCTTTGCTGTGGGAGTGCAGGATTGTCTCCTCCCCAGGTGCTGTTGGCAGGTGCCCCAGTCAAGCTTCTCCCAGAGTAAAGTTCTCCTTGCATGGCTGCTGTCCTTCTCAATCATGCCCCAGAAGTGAGGGTCTGATGTTCAGAGTATTGTTGTGGACTAAGAGATTGGGTCAGCCTAATACTCACCATTGATCTCTTGGGAGGTTTTTCTTGTCCTTTTCTGGTCACACTGTTTGTCCTCCCACTGGATCAGAGTAGGGGATGGAGCGTCTGAGCGTCTGCACTCATCCTCTCCCTCCAAAGTTTGTGTTTTTGGCATATTCCCTCTGGGTCACAATCAACCCCTGAGAGCAGGTTTGTTGCTTCACAGTGAACAAACCAGAGCACTTCCTTCCCCAGTTTTCAAGATGGTGGTGGGGTGCCTGTTTCATCTTCTCCAGTGGAATTCTGCCTCTGGTTCTTTGCCACACTCTCTCCATATCCCTCACTGTCATTGTACACTGTGGTGCTGCAGTAGTTGAACAGTCTGGCAATGGTTGTCACTCCTGGCAGCTTCTTTCTGGGAAAAACTTTGTTGATTTTAAAAAATGGCACTCAGTTTCTCATTCTGGGAGGTACTAGGGCCCTCCCAGCTGAAACTGCTGGCACCAATCACTTCATCAGGGAAGCCCTGGCTGCTTGCTCCCAAGCTCCTACTCAGTCAGTCACTCACACACCCACTTACACACAGACATGCATGCAAATTTGTTCATGCACTCACTCACTTACACAGGGACTCTCACAGTCCAGCTGGCTCTGCTGCCATCTTTTACCTGACTCCTCATTATATTTGTAATTTAGCTCATTCAACTTTTGTCTCTTTAAAATAATATTTAAATTTTTACTCACTATATTTCAAGTATATGTACTTATTTTGCATGTTTTATTATCTATATGTATAAATCATTAAGAATTTTCTACATACTTAAATACTTATGCTCTGGGAGCTATAGTTTCAAATTTCAAAGATATTCAGTTATGTTATTTTATTGGAAAATTGATATATTTTAATAGCTGTGAGTCATTTGATGCATTAAAAACTGCCCCAATGGATAATTTAATTCAGTTCAAATTCAAAAATGAATGTTTTAAGCTTACATTTGCTTGCCTATAACATTGTCTAATGATAACTTTAGTGATTATTTTTCATGTGTTAGCATTAAAAATCTATTGTTTTATTTTTATTCAGCTTAATTGAATGCTAGTTTGCTCAAACTATCATGATCGGTAATAAATTAAATATATTCCTGGCAAATCTCTTCAAAAAGAATATCTCTGCCACTTACATTAAATGAAATCCATGTCATAATTGTAATTACCAAGGTAAAGAAGAACATTTTTCTAAATAGGTTTTGATGACCATTTTATTTTACTATCCACATATCCTATCTCCAGCAAAAATGTCTAATTTGAAATTACCCTTATTTTAGCCTTTGATCATCAATTCTCTCAAAAAGCTAAAAAAAAATACTACTACATTCTTGAGTCAACATGATAACTTATTTTGGTCGGAGCCTTTCTCACCAAGTAGTTCCACCTCTAGTAAAAATAATTTCTCCTTTATGGAATTATTTTCATGTTATCTAATCTGGCTATATGGACATATAGTGACACATATCCACCATTTAAGAAAAGAACAACAACCAAAAAACCCTGATTATCTGTTATTCTATTTTTCTTGGTATCACTGAAGAATCATTACACCATGAGGAAAGCAGCACTGTAGAGTGGATAAAACACAGACCTAAAGCAAACAATCATAGGTAGTATCATTATTGCTATAACAGGTAAGTAGAAGACACAGAGCTTCACAAAGGAGGAAGAAAATTGCTGAGCCTAGGTGTCTCATGCCTTCCCAGAGAATAATTACTATCTAGAGTTTTACAGTCTGTATGAGGAATTGCCAAACAGATAAGGGGGGATAGTGAACATGTGTGGGGCTCAGAAGCCAGAAGGCACACAAATAGGGTAGCACCACTGCTTCAGAAAGTATGAAAGTCATTAACTAGAAGAGGTGAGCAGGGGCCAGACCACACTTGGCTTCACAGTGGCCAAGCTTGAATTTAATTATTTAGACTTTGATAACTACTAAAAGGTTTGGGAGAGGAGGCTGGTCATGAGCTTTTTGCTAGGTCCAGGTAAGAAATAATAAAATGTGATGAAATGACATTAGCAACAGCAAAAGAAAAGATGGAATTAATTCATGTGAAGGGCATAAAATGAACAGATCTTGTGTCTGGTTAGAAGTTCAAGCTGAGATGTGGCAGGAAAGGGAGAGGTAAGTAAAGCATGAGTCCCAGAGAGAACATGTCTTGGGTAAAAATCCAATCCAATCTCTGCCGTGCATTGTGGGCTCTCAAAGAGGAAGTGAGAAAAGATACCTCTAAGGTCCCTTCTGGCATAAACACCCTGTAATCCTACATTATGGATGTAGCCTTTCTGAAACACAGAGAGAAGCAGTTCCAATGTTAGACAGAAGGCTGGAGGGACAAAGATCCCTCACAAAAAAAAGCCCAGGCTTGCAGTTAAGGACACTGAATGCAAATAGCCATAAATTATCAAACATCTTTAAATATGGGCTTATTTGATAAGTTTGAGGCCTCATCACCTATCCATCTCATGTTTGAAAGAAAATAAGCTCGGATGTCTTCCTTTGAGAAGTATCTGTTCATATCTTTTGCCCATTTTATAATGGGGTTGTTTGTTTTTTTCTTTTCAGCACTTCTGAGTTCCTTGTAGATCGATGATATTAAGCCTGGACCTGGAGTTGGCAAATACTTTTTCCCAGTCTGTGGGCTGTCTCCCTGCTCTCTTGATGGTTTCTTTGGCTTTGCAGAAGCTTGTCAGTTTAATGAGGTCCCACTTGTCTATTTTATCTCTTATGGCCTGTGGGTTTTGGGTTTTGTTTAGGAATTGGATGCCAGTTCCAATTTCCATAAGGGTGTGTCCTGCATTTTCTAAGGTTCTTATGGTTTGAGGTTTTGCATTTAGGTCTCTGATACATTTAGAGTCAATTTTTGTGTATGGGGACAGATAGGAGTCTTGTTTGAGTTCTTTGCATGTGGTCAGCCAGTTTTCCCAGCACCATTTACTGAATAGATTCTCCTCTCCCCAGTGGTAGGTGGTGGAGGCTTTGTCGAAGATGAGTTGGTTGAGAAATTGAGGTTTAGCTTCAGGAATCTCAATTCTATTCCATTGGTCTATATGCCTGATTTTTACCAATACCAAGCTGTTTTGATTATTGTAGCTTTATAGTAAAGTTTGAGGTCTGGTAATGTGATACCGCCTGCTTTGTTTTTTTTGCTGAGGATTGTTCTGGCTATTATTGGTCATTTGTGTTTCCATATGAATTCCTGTGTTGTTTTTTCTAGGTCTGAGAAGAATGTTGCTGGTAATTTGAAGACATCTGAGCAGCCAACAGACACATGAAGAAATGTTCAACCTCACTAATCATCAAGGAAATGCAAATCAAAACCACACTGAGATACCATCTAACTCTAGTCAGAATGGCAATTATCAATAACTCAAAAAATAACAGATACTGGAAAGGGTGTGGCGAAAAGGGAACACTGCTATACTGCTGGTGGGGGTGCAAACGGGTGTAGCCTCTGTGGAAAACAGTGTGGCAATTCCTAAAAGCTCTAGATAGCAACCTCCCATATGACCCCACAATCCCTCTACTGGGAATATGCCCTGAACAACTCAAATCACTCTATCAAAAAGATACCTGCACACGTATGCTTATTGCAGCATTGTTCACAATAGCAAGAACCTGGAATCAACCATATTGTCCATCAAAAGATGACTGGATTTAAAAATGTGGTACATATACACGATAGAATACTACACAGCCATAAAAAAGAACAAAATCATGAACTTTGCAGCAACCTGGATAGAACTAGAGTCAATAATACTGAGTGACCTCTCACAGAGCAAAGATCTGAGTATCACATATTCTCACTCATATAGCGGACCTTGAACATCCATCGTAATACTATAGAAAAAGGACTGACAGTGATGGGAAACTACGGGGGGGAGGGGAAGGGAGGTGGATTAACCATAGTCAATATCTGTCTAGGGATGGGGAGACAGCTCTTATCAACAAGGGTGTCTGAACAAAGCATATTTGTATACCTAACCCTTAACTGTACCCCACAATATCAAAAATATATATATTGATATATAAAAAATTAAAATTAAAATTAAAATAAATTAAATTTAAAAAGAAAGAAAATAAGCATATACATTTTCCAAGAAAGACATCAATTTCTTGTGGCACTCAATTTCTACTACACTATGCCTGTTTCACCCTAAAAGAATCAAATGGGATTTCTAGATTATGATATTCTTAGCATTTTCAATATTGTTCTGCACTGGAAATGAATTTTACCTATGCCATCATCTGAACAACCATGATCAATAATATATACAAATTGCCTCTCCCACAGAGTGCAAAAGCCTGAGTTTTCTCTTTCCCTCCACAGAAGGCAAACAAACAAGAAAAGAAATCCTCAAGGATCTTGTAAATGTTACAGGAAGTTTGTAGGCTAAGTAGATTTTTCCAAAGTTAATGATTTTGCATATTTCTTGTCAAGGCTCATTACTCGCTCAAAATAGCAACATTCTCTTCCCTTATATGTTTCATTTTTCTTCTCCAAAGCCAGAATAAATATACTATCCTGAAAATCATTCAACAATATGCCTGATTTTCCCTGTGTCCAAGCTACTCCATAATTATAAGCCACACATTCTCTTAAATTGCTAGCATTAAAAATCTGTTAATCTTAGCCGGACTCCGTGACTCAGCCTGTAATCCCAGCGCTTTGGGAGGCTGAGGTGAGTGGATTGCCTGAGCCTGCAGGTTCAAGACCCCACTGGGCAACTTGGTGAGACCTCATCTCTACAACAAATCAAAAAATTAGC
>NW_007253900.1:16455-69123 GCF_000164805.1 Carlito syrichta
TGCCTGTAACTCTGGCTACTTGGAAGGCTGAGGTGGAAGGATCGCCGGAGCCCAGCAGGTCGAGCTGCGGTGGCCGGGAGCGGCCACTGCACTCCAGTCTGGATGACAGAGTGAGACTCCAACGCAAAAAAAAAAAAAATCTGTGAATCTTTATAAAACACTCCCCCCATGAGCAAATAAATGTTAATGCTTCTACCAAAGGTGATTAACCTGAAAACTGATAAGGAGGAAGAAGTGGATAATTGTAATAAGATCAGAAATAATCTCAAACTCCAATAACAATTAGCTCATCATTGTTTTTAATACAGGAAATATTATTTTTAGATGTTTTAGTCTGTGAGTTATAGTGTTTCTAAGACCAAAAACTTCAAACATAATTAATAGAGGGTTCTGAAAGTTTTCTGTCAACCTCCATTTACCATATGTATTTATTCAAAAAATACATTCATTTCTTTCATCATATGTATTTCTTCAAAAATATGTTGAATTCCTTTTATAAGAAAAGCACCCAGTATTCAGAAGTAAATATCTCTGGTATGGTTCCTATCCTCATGGGAATTAAAGTCTCCTAATGGTGGAGACAGATAGTAAACAAGTAATATGAATGTAAATAGAAATGACAAAAGTAGAAGAAAAGACATTAAATGGTGTCTGCTGTCCAGTTCTTCCCAAGGCTAACCCCAGGCCAATATATGCTAAGGTGAAGGTACCTATACTGCCTGAACAGTTATTCAGCTTTTTACTATGCTGACGGGAGCACTGGGAAAGATAGCAGAAAGAAAGAAAAAACCAGAAAATCTAGATATGTTAATGATATCTAGAGTAGAAATAACAGAGCTACTTCTGGGAAGAAAAGAACTGCTGTTATAAAAGAAGAAACAGCCTCCTATAGACTGTGTTTTGACCATGATTCCTGGCCATGATGGAAAAGCAAGAACTATCAGATTTATCCCCTTTCCATAAAAAACTAGAAAAAATGGACAAAATATATGAACAATGGCTTTGGGTTTTCTCAAAATAAGGCATTCAAACTTTTGTTTGTTCACAGAACACTGAATTTCTTTGAGTAGGAGCCTTAATACTTGGCATTGTTTGTATTATAGTTGAGCAAACACTTTTAGAGATTTGGAGCCTAACGTACCATACTCCCTTGGCCTCAGGCAAAATATTCACCTTATGTTTGTGCAAACAGGATACATCTACTCTGACAAAAGAGTGATTATATAATATGGAAGTAATTACAGAATACTCATGTACAAAGCAACCATTCTTGGTTACTGACACAGAGCCAGAGGGAAATGACGGACTCAACCCTAAGAATTCTTGATGGGTTTGAGTCAGGGTAGCTAGTACAGGTTAGACATAGATAGATAAATTTCTTGTAGGCAGGCTTTAGGATGTGTCCAGACATTTTACTCATTACATTTTTGTTGCAGGCCAGGCTGGAATGTGGACTCACCAGCCTAACCCAACCCTTCAGCCAATCAAAAGAAAATCAGATATAATAGAGCAGCCCAACCTTTAAGTTTATGGTTTAGCATAAGAATCATTAAAAAAATCTTTCAGGCTCCCTATTAAAGATGGAAGAGTGAGCCGGGCTCGGTGGCTCAACCTGTAATCCCGCGCCTTTGGGAGGCTGAGATGAGTGGATTGCCTGAGCCCGCGGGTTCGAGACCCGCCTGGGCAGCGAGACCTCATCTCTACAATAAATCAAAAAATCAGCCAGGCATGGTAGCGCATGCCTGTAATTCCGGCTACTTGGAAGGTTGAGGCGGAAGGATCGCCGGAGCCCAGCAGGTCGAGGTTGTGGTGGCCGGGAGCAGCCACTGCACTCCAGTCTGGGCGACAGAGTGAGACTCCAACTCAAAAAAAGAAAACAAAGATGGAAGAGTGAATATCACCCCTTAACTGACCAAACCCATAGAAATCATAATAAGACCACCTTTTAGTTCATGAACTTCTGAATTGGGAAAGTCTGGCAATACATGTTCTGGAAAACACTACCCCTCCTCCCATAAAAAGTGGAGAGATGTTAGTCTCTCCAAAACAGCAGTTACCTGGACTCCACCCTTTTTAGCATATCAATCATTGTGAAAAGATATCAGGCCTTTCGTCAAAAGCGAAAGCACAGTTTTCTCTCACCCATGCTAGTTCTGCCATATCCCTCTTCTTTCTCTAATAAACTTCATTTTAAAACTTTGCTATAATTTATTTTAGGGTAAAGCCAAAGAGCCCAGTAGTTTTGCACAGCACCCCACCTGGCATCAGGCTCGCCAAATTGAGGAAGTTGAAGAAATATAATCTACTAGTGACCCAGCGTCCACGGATGTCATATTTCTTAAAAAATTAGGGTTCGTGGACAAAGAAGGAAATCAATGGCAAACAAGCTGGAACTAGCTCAAGTCCCTTGCTATATTCCAACATCAGAGATTATATCTGCTGGAGATTCAGTTGCCACGTGTCAACTGGGTCACAGTCTGATATTATAAACCTGAGCCTAAGTGACCTAAACAAAAGGTCACAGGTTTGTCATATTTAACCAGTAGAATATTTTTTTCTGTTTTTGTACAATGTTCTAGAAATCAGAAAACTTCCAATAAAATTCTAGATTTCTGTCTTCTCTGAAAAGATCAGAAAACCTGAGAACACTGAATAAAGGCAGCTTCTCCTCTTTAGATGGAGCAGGGACTCTGCAGTTCCTTGAGTCTCCTTTTTCTCTAGGCTGGTGCATCCAGTTTCGCAAACATCACTCCTCTGTTTCCTTGCAAATAACTCCAGCTTACTTTAAGGTAGTGATGAACCCAGCCCCAGCAAAATACTACTTTTGAACACATCCTTTTGCAGCTAAGGGTGGCCATTTAACAATGTTCTGGTCAATGAAACATAAGAGGATGACTTCAGAAGTTATGAGAAGGCCTCTCTTTTTCTCGTAAAAGGGTACACCCCATACTCCCTCCTTACGGATTTGAATAAAAGGAGATAAATAGAGTTGAAGCAGCCATCTTGTCAAATAAGCAAAACCAACTCATGAAGCTTAGTTCTGAGGCTTTGGAATGGACTTGGAGAGGACAAAATGAGGTGATTATGTCTCAGCTCTCTGAATCCAGGCCCTTGAAAAGCAAGGATCTGGACAGAAGAATCAAAGGCAGCCTAGGGGTTGAGCTAGGGGATGCACCCTCTGCTAACTAAAGTGTGGCGGTTTCACACAAGTGCTATCTCTGGGGCCACATGGACATCATTCCTTTGACATTTCAGAAATCCTATCTTCTGTGTTGGATAGAATTGCAAGTCCATGGGAGGAAAAGGGATTATTAACTCCTCAGTCTGCCACATTTCTTCCCAGGAAAGTTCTAATCCTCTTAAATCTGGGATCATTGAACACTCAGATATTTATTCAGAATCTATTGTCATTGTGCTCAATCTGTTCTTGTGCTCTCTATCCTGCTATTAGTCAGAATTTGTATAAATATCCTGGTCAGTCTATCAGAAGAAACTGGATTTTTTTCACAAGTTACAGAGGCACAAAATAATGGCATAAATATAAATATACTTATACGTTATATAAAGGTGTGGAGTTTGAAGAGCAGAGCTATGTCCTCCAAAATTCTCAGTGACTCAGAAACTTTTCAGCTCACCACTCCACTACCTAAGATAAAACCACACTCTGTGCGGTTCAAAGTGGCAGCCATTGCATCTGTATTTCAGTCCACAGGATGGAGAAAGTGATGATAAAGTGTGGATTAAATGTATGTAATACCTGTCTTTTAAAGAAGATTCCCAAAAGATATCACAAAATACTTTTACTTACGTCTTATTGGCCAGGACTTGTTCAAAGGGCCACATCCTGACAGAAAAGTTGGTAAACAGAGTTATTACTTTTATAGACATAGTGACTAGTTAAATAAATCAGTAGCAATAGAAGAAGGGGGAAAATATTGAGAGATAGCTATCAAAGTCTACCACAGAAAGTTACAGAAAACTGCCCATTAAAATCTTGTCTACCTGTAAATATACAAAGGAATTAATCCATTCCTTATTCCAAACATCGGGTCCCTCAAAATAAAACACATCATATAGGACTATATTTAATATTTTTTTAAATGTATGTCATAATGACATCCATTTTCTTTTCATTCCATGAGTTTATTCTACTATCTTATATAGACACATCTATATAAGATATGTGTATAACATACATATATAAGATATATGCATGTTTTATATGTTTGGTAAGTTTTTTATAGGTTTTTAATTTTTCTTTTTAATTTATTTATTTATTATAGAGTTGTGGGGTACCAGTAAGGATTTATTACATAAGTAGGCTGCATGTGGGTGAAGTTTGGGCTCCTAGGTGGCTCTCACTCCCCTAGTAGTAGAACAGGTATTCTTTGTGTTGTTATGTGCACCCCTCACTTCTCCATTTCTCCCTCCTCTAGCAGTGCCCAGCAACTGCCAATCCCACCATTGTGCTAATGTGACTAGTGTTCAGGACCCACTTATGAATGAAAACATGTACTATTCAGTTCTTTGTTTCAGTAATAGCTCACTTAGAATGATGGTCTCCAACTTCATCTAAGTTGCTGCAAAAGCCATGATCTTGTTCTTCTTTATGGCTGCATAATACTCCATCATGTATATGTACCACTTTTGCTTTATTCAGTCCACATTTGATGGGCAGCAGGATAGGCTCCATGTTTTTGCTATTGTGAATAGTATGGCAATAAACATGTATATGCAAGTGTCTTTTTGGTAGAAGGATTTATGTTCTTCTAGGTATATTTCCAGGAGATAAATTGCTGAATCATATGGAAAGGACAATTTTAAGTTATTTTAGAAATCACCACATAGCTATCCACAGAGGTTGAACTAGCTTACATTCCCATCAACAGTGTAGAAGTATTTTTTGTCTCTGTAGCTGTGCCAGCATCTGTTGTTTTTTGACTTACTAATAATAGCCATCTTTACCAGCGTTATGTGATATTTCAATTTAGCTTTGTTTGCAATTCTCTGATGATTAGTGAGGCTGAGCATTCTTTCATGTGTCTGTTGGCTGCTGGTATGTCATCTTTTGAGAAGTGTCTGTTCATGTCCTTCACCCACTTTCTTGTTTTGTTTTCTTTTCTTTTCTTTCTCTTTGTTTGTGTTCCTTTTATGTTCTAGATGTTAGACCTTTGTCAGATACATAATTTGCAAATTTTTTCCATTCTGTAGGTTGCCTGTTTACTCCCTTGATGCTTTCTTTTGCTATGCAAATACTTTTCAGTTTAATGAAGTCCTATCTGTCTACATTAACTTTTGCAGCATTTGCTTTTGGGGACTTAGTCATGAATTCATTGCCTACTTTAATGTCCACAAATGTGTTTCCCATGCTTTCTTCTAAAATACTTATAGTTTTATGTTTATGTTCTTGATTCATTTTGAGTTGACTTTTGTGTATGGTGACAGGCAGGGGTCCAGTTTCATTCTTCTGCATGTTGTTAGCCAGTTTTCCCAGCTTTATTTGCTAAATATGGTCTCCTTTTCCCAATGATTGTTATTGGTGATGTTATCAAAGACGAGTTGGTTGAGAGATCATGTTTTTACTTCTAGAAACTCTGTCCTATTCCATTGGCATATGTACATATTCCTGTACCAATGTCATGCTGTTTTGTAATAAAGTTTAAAGTCTGGAAATGTGGGATACTTCTTACTTTGTTCCTTTGGCTGAAGATTGTTTTGACTATTTATGCTCCTGTTTTGTTTCCATATGAATTTCAGTATTGTCATTTTCCAGATCTGTAAAAAATGATGTTAGTAATGTGATGAGTATTGTATTGAATCTGTAGATTGCCTTGGGTCAGATGGACACCTTGACACTATTGATTCCTCAATCCATTATCATGGGATTTTTTTCATTTGTTGGTGTCATGCTTGATTTCTTTGAGTAGTGTTTTATAGTTCCCACTGTGAAAGTCTTTCACTTCTCTGGTTAGGTGAATGCCAAGTATTTCATTTCTTATGGTGGGTGGGATTGCATTTTTAATTTGGTTCTCCACCTGCTTGTTATTGGTGTATAGAAATGCAACTGTCTTTTGCAACCTGTGACTTTACCAAAGTCATTTATCAGTGTGAGGAGGCTTTTGACAAACTCACTAGGGTTTTCTAGGTATAGAATTATATCATCTGCAAAGAGGGATAGCTTAGCTTCCTCTTTTCCTATTAGGATACTACTCCTGATTTCCATCTCTTGCCTGATTACTTTGGCAAGGACTTCAAACACAATGCTGAATAGGAGTGATGAAAGTGGGCATCCTTGTCTTGTTCCTGTTCTTAAAGAGAATGCTTCCAGCTTCTGCCCATTGAGCAAAATGTTGGTTGTGAGTTTATCAGAAATTGCTCTTACTGTTTTGGGAGTGATCTTTCTATGTCCTGGTGTTTGAGGGTTTTTATCAAGAAGAGATGCTGGATTTTGTCAAATGCTTTTTATTCATCTGATGAGATAATCATGTGGTTCTTGCTTTTACTTCCATTAATGTGCTGAATTACAGTTATGGTCTTGTGAAGGTTGAACCAGTCCTGCATCCCAAGAATGAAGCCCATCTGGTCATAGTGGATGATCCTTGAGATGTGTTGCTGAATCCAATTCACTAGACTCTTACTGAGAATTTTTTGTGACTATGTTCATCAGGAAGTTAGGCTTGTAATTTCCTTTCCTTATTGAGTCTTTGCCAGGTGTAAGTATCAATATAACGTTAGCTTCATGAAATTTTCATAGTTCTTAATTGCCTGGAATGCTTTCTTTCTTTTTTTTCTTTTTTTTTGAGTTGGAGTCTCATTCTGTCACCCAGACTGGAGTGCAGTGGCCGCTCCCGGCCACCGCAGCCTCGACCTGCTGGGCTCCAGCGATCCTTCCGCCTCAGCCTTCCGAGTAGCTGGAATTACAGGCATGCATTACCACGCCCAGCTGATTTTTTTTTTTTATTTATTGTAGAGATGAGGTCTCACTGCCCAGGCGGGTCTCAAACCCATGAGCTCAGGCAATCCACTCACCTCAGCCTCCCAAAGGCGCGGGATTACAGGCTGAGCCACCGAGCCCGACTTGGAATGCTTTCAATAAGATTGCTATCTGTTACTCCTTGTATGTCTTGTAGAATTCAGCTGAGAAGCCATCTGGTTCAGGGCTTTTTTGCCTGTGTGTGTGTGTGTGTGTGTGTGTGTGTGTGTGTGTGTGTGTAAGGGTTTTTTATGACTGAGTTGATTTCCTGGATTGCTATTGGTCTGTTTGGACTTTCACAATTTATTTTTTGTTTCAACATTGAAAGGTTGTATGATGCCAGAAAATCTTCCCATTTTCTTTAGATTTTCTCATTATTTCCATACAGATGCGCATAGTAATCTCTGATAATCTTTTGAATTTCTTCAGGGTCAGTTGTGACATCACCTTTTTCATTTCTAATTGTGTTTGCTTGGTTTTTATTTATCTTTTTTTTTTTTTTTTTAAGTCAATCTGGCCAAGGGTCTGTCAGTCTTATTTATCTTTTCAAGGACTGTCAGTCTTATTTATCTTTTCAAGGAACAAGATTTGTGTCTTGTTAATCCTTTCTATGAGTTTGTCTTCTATATCTAGTGATCTAGATTTTTCTACTGAGATTAGGATTTAGATGATCTTGCATTTCCAGCTCTCTTAGGTATGATGTTAGGCTATTTACTTGTGATCTTTCTATTTTCTTTATGTGTGTGTGTGTGTGTGTGTGTGTGTGTGTGTGTGTGTGTGTGTGCAATGCTATGAATTATTCTCTCAACACAACTTTTATGGCATCCCGGAGATTCTGGTAAGATGCGTCTTTGTTTTCATTTGTTTCCAGTATTCTTTTTATTTCTGTCATGATTTCTGTGTTGCCCCAGAAGTCATTCAGCAGCATATTGTTTCATTCTCATGTCTTTTTGTGTTTTGAGGGAATTTGTTGGTGGTAAGATTTAATTTTATTCCAGTGTGATCTGAGAAGATGCATGGCATTATTTCAGTCTTTTAAAATGTGTTTACACTTGATTTATGTCCAAAAATGTGATCATTCTAAGAATATGTTCCATATGCTGATGAGTAGAGCATATGCTCCGTAGATGTTGGGTGGAATATTCTGTAGATGTCTATTAAATCCATTTGGTACAGTGTTAAGTTAAGATTCCAGATCTCCTTGTTGATTTTTTGCCCCAGTGATCTGGTCAAGGGTCTGCTAGTAGGGTATTGAGGTCTCCAATTATGATTGTGTGAGTGTAAATGTCCTCTCTTAGTTTACTTAGTAGTTGTTTTAGAAAACCTGGTGCTCCTGTGTTAGGTATATATATGTTTAAGATGAATATTTTTTGCTGATGGATTGAACCTTTTGTCATCATGTAGTGTCCTTCCATGTCCTTTTTAACTTTTGATGGTTTGAAGTCTGCTTTGTCTGCTATCAGAATAGCTAACCCTGCTCTTTTCTGCTTTCCATTTGTCTGAAGCATCAATTCCAGTCCTTAACTTTGAGGCTATGGATGTCCTTTGCAGTGAGATGAGTTTCCTGGAAGCAACATACTGTTGGATCATGCTTATTTGTCCAGTTTGCCACTCTATTTCCTTTTGTAGCGCATTCGGTCCATTCATGTTCAAATTAATTATTAAAATGTGAAAGTTTATCCCTGCCATAGAGTTCTTAGGGGGTTGATTTGCTCCCATTTTTCTTTTTTATTTATGTGTGTGTGTATTTTTATTTTTGTGAATGATCTATATGCTCTGTTAACTCTGTGCTTGTCTGTACTTTTGTGATGGGAATGTCCATACTTTTGTTTCTGAATTCACACTTTGTTAAGCATCTTCTGAAGTGCTGGTCTGTAGGTAGAATATTCTCTTATGGATTGGATGTCTGGAAAGGATTTTAATTCTCCATCACTGATGAAGCTTAGCTTAGCGGGGAAGAAAATCCATGGCTGGAATTGCTTATTTTTGAGAATGCTAAAAATGGAACTTCAGTCCCTTCTGGTTTGTAGTGGTTCTGCAAATAAGTCTGAAACAATTGTGATAGTCCTTCCCCAGTAGGTAGTCTGACCTTTCTGTCTTGCTGCTTTTAGAATTTTTTTCTTCCAGGTTTACTTTGTGGAGATGGATGACTTTGTGTCTTGGGGATGATCTTCTCATGTGATACCTTACAGAAGTTTTCTGGGTCTCTTGTGCTTGCATGGTTGCCTCTCTAGCAAGATGTGGGAAATTTCTTTGATGATCTCATGAAATTCTTGTTACATGGTGTTTGCAGTTTTTCCTTCTGATTCTAGAATACCAACCAGGTGTGGATTTGGCTTATTGACAGTCCCACATATCTCGAAGGCTTTTCTCCTTTTTGAACTTTTGTTCTACATTTTTGATAGACTGAGTTAGTTTCATATTTTGGTCTTCAAGCTCTGAGATTCTTTCCTCTGCTCGATTGATCCTCCTCCTTATGCTTGTTATTGTGTTTTTAAATTCCTGGATAAAGTTTCTTATTTCCAGTACTTCAGTCTGGGTCTTTCTGAAATTGGCCAACTCTGCTTTTACTTCCTGTATGACTTTTGTGAGTTTTTACTTCTAGCATCTCATGGTTCTCTCTATTAATTTTAGCCAATCTCTGAGTTCTCTGACTGTCATCCAGACTAGGTCATCATTCTGGGGAGATTCCATTGTTTGTGCACTGACACTTGCTTTTTGGGGCCCTGTCTCTTTAAGACTCTTACAATTCCCTGTGTTTCTTCTTTTTTTGTGAAAAGTAACCATTCCCTCTTTATCTTTCTTCTTTAGTTTTATTGCTTTGAAGCTAGTTAATGTCTTTCTGTTCTAAGGTCTTTTTTGTCAATATAGATCACTCAGTGAGAGAGAGGGGAGTATTCACTTCCATCCTTTTCTGCTGCAGTTTTTCCTGCAGTTAATCTGGTTGGACTGGTTTTCTCCCCATTGCAAGTACTATTTGGGGAATGTGTGGGGAAATGGGTCCCCTGTCTGTTGTTTGTGGTTTGCATCCCAGAAATCTTCTTGTCTAGAAAGATTTGGAGTGTCTTTTGTGTTTTTCCCTCCCCATTCAAGTCCATGCTCAACGCTTGAAAGAGAGTGAGCTGCCTGCCATGAGGGTTATCTACCTTTTGGGCATGTAGAGCTGGCAGAAGACCCTTCCTGATCTGGGGGTACGGGATGGCTGCTAAATGCTGAGAGCAGGTACCAGTTGAATATAATCTGTAAGTGAGCTTTCCCAGCCTGGAAGCTGGCCATCAGGGTCCACTGTTGGAATGTGCACTCGGGGGCTGTCCAATCACAGGTTTGTTTCTCTTCCACTTGAGCTTCAGTTGTCCACTGCTATGCCCTAACCAGGATTCCTCCTGTGTGGGACTAATGACTGTGGCTGGGAGTGAGGAGTCAACCCAGAGTGTGTCAGGATTATTTACCTCCTCTAATTTAATATTTGTATGCATGATATCCATTTGGACTTCCTAATGTACCACATAGAAGAATTATCTACTAAAAATTAAAGTGAAAAAATGCTGCTAAGCTACAATGAGTTAATTACCAACCTTTCTGATCTTTGTCAAACTTAGAGTAGAAATGATCTCAGTGTAGTTTTTATTCTGTGGTTTATGTTGAAAACTTAGCCCACTAAAGTCACTTTTAACTTATATGACCCATTAAGAGCTTGTTTTCTAAAATTTTAAAAGATAAGGGAAATCCACAACCTTGATTTCTACTTGGACAGGAGTTCATTTGCTCTGCTTAGATAACTCACAGGTTTATTGTTTATTATCCCTGTTTCCAAGTGTTTTCCAAGTGTTTTCCAAGAGTCTGCTCTTAAAAAGTGTTTCTTTATTTTGCATGACTAATCCAGTTCTAAGAAGGTAGTAATATCTAGCTTTAAAAGATCTCTCTATATGGCCTCTAATATATAAAGCCAGTTAAAATTATATTGTCTGCAATAGATATAAATATTCACTTATTTATTATTAATTGTATATAGTACATGCTTACAATTCTCTTTTAATCTAATATGGAAGACAGTCTGTATATAAAATGTAGATAGCATGATATATAAATATATATATATTGATCATATATATATATATCAATATATATATTGATTATAGAGACGAGGTCTTGACAAGTTGAGCAGGCTGGTCTCAAACCCTGAGCTCAGGCAATCTTCTCGCCTCCATCTCCCAAAGTGCTAGGATTACAGGTTTGAGCCACCACATCAGGTGCTTAGAAATATATTTAAGCCGGGCTCGTTGGCTCAGCCTGTAATCCCGCGCCTTTGGGAGGCTGAGGTGAGTGGATTACCTGAGCCTGCGGGTTCGAGACCCGCCTGGGCAGCAAGACCTCATCTCTGCAATAAAGCAAAAAATCAGCCAAGCGTGATAGTGCATGCCTGTAATTCCAGCTACTCGGAAGGTTGAGGCAGAAGGATCGCCGGAGCCCAGCAGGTCGAGGCTGAAGTGGCCGGGAGTGGCCACTGCACTCCAGTCTGGGCAACAGAGTGAGACTCCGACTCAAAAAAAAAAAAGAAAAGAAATATATTTAAGTATATTAAAATGATTGCACTAAATCATATTGCACTAAATCAGAATATGTGAATCAGCCTACTTGACCATAAATTTAAATCATATATTTAAAGAAATTCTAAATTAATTAATTAGAACAGCTTGAACAATCACAAAGAAAATATTATAAATTCTTTAATAAAAGATGGGAAACAATATTCCTGAGAACATTGTTGATACAAGTAGCTGATAACACAAATTTTAAAGTGCTTAAAGCAACCATTCATACTGCTCTAAATGCGAGATATGTATAATTTGATACTTGTTAAGGTATTCAAAACTTGTTAAAAAAAAAAGATGCTCTCCCTCCTGTCCCAAGAAAAGTGCCTCCAGGAAATAGAAGTTGATTTCACTCTACCATAGTAGCACCATAAAGTCATCCAGGTTCCTTCTGTTTTGTTGCTTCACCTTTTAATCCATTCCTTGTGACGTTCCCTTTAGCATAATTAAAACTGGCTCAATCACATCATGCTCACCTTATAACTTCAAAAAGTAGAAAACATAAAGAAGGAAATGAAAATAGAAAGAAAGAAATTTCCTTGTTGTAACGTGATAATCCCAAATCTGAAAGGACTTGCATATACTGTTATTTGCTTATTCCAAAGAAGTCACCCGGATTTTCAGCAGGGAAAGACATTGGTTCATGAGAACTTAGAGAAAGCACTGATGGCAACTAGACGGTGAAGAAAGAATATGCAACTTAGGACAGTACAGCAAGCAGTTTTATAATCAACCAAGTTAATTATTCAAATTGCTATATGGTTTTTACAGCTATAGTGAGTAAGGATGTAACCCACATTGTTCTCAGATCTGATCTGCTCAACCACCTGCATCCTGTGACTCATTACTGGGACTATTCATATACTTCAGAGGTCACCCTTGGCCAGAGGTTAATCTCTAAGGGTGGGAACAGAAAAAAATCAGTTGGGAAAGAGTCTGTTTCTGGACAATTACCTCACACTCTACCCCTACATTAACCTTTTTTTGCTCTTATATAACATTGATCCTTTGCCAGTTCCCTGAGGTGGAAATACAAGTCAAACATGGCATCCATGTCTTGTATATGCAATAAGAGACATAGGATCTGAAATTGCTACAGTAGTTATAACCTATGATTACCTTATGCTTGAAAGAAAAACTTAGTGATCCAAACCACTTGGAAAAGGGATCTTGGGCTAAGGGTGATGAGGCAGAACAAGAAACAAGCAAAGGTAAATCCCAATTATCAGGTAATACAAAAGCAATTCTTGTCCTATGACAGCACTGTGACACTTTGGGGAAGCCTCCCTAGCCTGAAATACTATGTCCTATCAGACCTGGGAGCCCTCTTGTCCATGACAGGAAAAGACAGAGAGGGAGTCCAGAATTGCCACGTAGAAATGATAATAGTCTTCCTTTTGATTTTTTGAGACCAGGGGTTATTACATTTAACAGTATTTGTCCATTTTCCCATAACCATGGGATGAGTAACTAAATTATGATCCATCCCCTCTCCCCAGGGAGCAAGCAGGGAGTACTAACAGTGTTCAGATTGAACTTTCCAGGGCCAATAGAGGATTATCTCCAGGTACTATGTCTTGTGGGGAGAGTAGCAACAGGCTACTCTTGCTTCCCTAGCTTGGTCACAGTGATTACTCTTGCATCTGACTTTGCATCATCAGGGGTACTGCCCACAGTTGTGTTGGCATGTCTAGGGCTGTTGGACAGCCTTCACAGGGTCTCTCACTAAGAGTGTGTATTGCTTCACATATTTAGGTTATCCACCCCTGCGATGAATGTTGCCACATATCTTGGCCCCACAAGGGCTTGGTTATGATGTCCATTGCTACTGGTGCCATTGCAGCATCCACAGCAGCTGTCCTTTGAACACTTCCCATGTATCTGTGTAAACTGTCAGTTGGCCTGGCTCTTTGTAAATCACTAGCTACACTGCCGCAACTCTGCCCACTGACTGCTTTGCCCAGTCCTGTCTTCCATCCAGATATTTTCTGTTTGGAGCTGGTATACAATGGCTCACCATCAAGGAGGTTGCTCCCAGCATGAGCCATCTGTGTACCAAACTTCTTCTGGCACCAATGGTATTCCCTCCCCAACAGGTGCCAAGGTAATAACTATTTGCTTGCTGGTTGCTCACTTGCATCAGTGAACATTATCGCCCCCAGGAGCTGTCACAGTTTCTAGCTTAGAAGACTTGTAGAGAGCTTGCTACACTGCTGTAGTTATGCTCGATCTTTGGCAAGGGTCATCATCTGTGTGACTGAGCTGCAAGGCCTATAAGAGAGGGCATGGATCCACCCCTCCACGGGCAGGGCAGTGTACACAGTTACTGGGTTTGTCCGGTGACTGGTTCCGTTGCCAAGACAGCTTGATACGTTGTGTTGACCTGCTATTCAATGGAGTTGTAACAGGTTTCAACAACTTTGCAGGTCTGCAACAAAAAGCCAATGGGAAAGTGAGCTTTTCCCTGTAGCCGTCAAAGCCCTTAAGCATGTCCCTCCTGAGTAGCATTTATATCACAGGTATTCACAGGCAAGGAATTGGTTTAGAATGCCCAATACCTGGATGGCACCTGCAGCACTTTAGGCAGTACTGAATGCCTGTTGGTGTTCTCCTGTCCAGTCCCAGTGGGATCCCCCCTTGGTCAATCTGTACAAGTGTCATACTATCTACACTAAATGTGAGACAAAAGCCCTCCAATATCCCAACAAGCCTCCAAACTCTTGCAGCTACTCAGGCAGTGATAATAACCTGGATCTTATCAATGATGGCTGATGTCCACTCTGTCTATAAGAGAATCAGACATTAGCATGATATCATCTATATAATGAAATAGAGATGCAGGTCACCTCCAGCTTTCCAAATCTTGAGTGACTATGCCATGACATAACATAGGGTTGGGCGAATATCCCATTGGCAGCACTACGGACACCCACCGTCTTCCTTTCCAGGTGAATGCAAACTGGCCTTGACAATCTGAATGATTAATATTAAAGAAACCATTAGCCAACAGCAAAAAGATTCCAGCAATAAATCAAGTCTTGGTGTGTATTCCAAACTGGAGCTCACTCTGAGATCTGTCTACACCATAGCCCCAAAGAAAGTAGCACTGGACAGGACCAGCATCTAGGGACCCTGCACATTCCAGTTCTGCCTCACAACTTCCTACCTGACACCTTTTCTTTGGGGAGGGGGACGCTTTTCACTGGGGGTCCACTCTAGTGCCTGACTGCAGTATCTTATCTTTTGTTCCAGCTGTAAGGGGGACTCTTCTGTCCCTTCAAAGGGGTTTGTACATAAACATGATGCATCCTCAGTTCCCAGATTTAATCCTGTAGCTCCTCCATGGTGTTTCACTGGAGGAGAGGAAAATGAGACATCATCTTCATTCGGTCAGGCATCCCTACATCCTACCATGAGCCATGTTAGGAGTGAAGCATTATCTTCATGCTGTCCCTTGTCATATATTCTCTGTTTCAAGGAGGTTGGTAACTAAAGCCATCTTCACCAACTCATTCTCCAAGAGTCCTATGCCATCAGTTCCAGTATCCCATGACCTTAACAGCCAGCCCTCTAGGTTTTCCCTGCTCCTCTTCCTGGATTTTGCTGTCAGCTGCATCAGCTCCACTGAAGTATATGGGTACACACTCGTGTGCATGGACTGCAGAGGCATGACAGGTGTGCTGGATCTTGGCCCTCCAGCCATTACCATTGTGTCTTTATTTTCTGAATAATCACCAGGCGTGCCTTCATCTCTGGGAGCTTTTCTACCTCCTCTATCATCTCTATTTCATCCTCCTCTTCTGAGAAGTCTGGTTCCTCTGTGGGGTCCCACGTTTGTGGGCTATCGCTATGTGGATATGTGCTATAAGCAACGTTTTTCTTTCACTTTTGTAAAGCGGCATGCTGAGTCACGTAGCTGGTTGCTAGTCTTCTCCAGTCAGTGATATAACATGTCCCTGTTTTCTGCCTGAATCAACCAAGCATCTCTTTCCAATCTAACTCCTCCTGCAATTTCTTCACCTGGTTCCAAGTGGCTGTCTTCTGTTCAATAACCACTCAGAGAGTGCAAAGCAGGGTCAATGTCACAGCTCCTGCGACTGCACAGCTATCTTTTTTCTTCTGAAATAGTCCCTTCCCATCAATGGCCTTTATTAATTCCAGCAGTCCAGCTGACGTTTTCGGGCCATCTAGTATTCATCCAGTGGTTTCCAGCTATTTATCAAGCTGGCAACTTCCAACCACATAGTACCAGAGCTCCACCTTGGGATTTCTCCCAGCGACACTACCCCCGAACTCTGTCTCACACCCAGGCACTACAGTGAGGGCTTCTCTGGAATATCCTGCCTGACTACACAAATTGTAATACAGTAACCTCAAATCTGACAGCGCTTGCACATAATGTTCTTTGCTTATTCCAAAGAAGTCACTAGAGGTCCAGCAGGGAGAGACATTCATTTATTGGAATGTACAGGAGGTTCCAATGGCAGCCAGTCAGTGAAGATAGAATCCACACCTCAGGACAGTGCTGCACTCAGTTTTATAATCAAGCAAGTTAATTATTTAGTGTCATATGGTGTTTACAGTAACAGAGAGTAAGGGTGCTGCTCACATATTCTCAGCTCTGCTGGATCACCTGTATCATGTGATTCATTACTGGGAATATGCAGATCTTTCAGAGACCAGCCTTGGTCAGAGGTTAGTCCCTGAGGGAGGTAGCAGAAAGAAGCCAGGTATAAAAATCATGAATTTCGCACCAACCTGGATGGACCTAGAGTCTATAATACTGAGTGACCTCTCACAGAAACAAAGATCTGAGTATCACATGTTCTCACTCATGTTGTGGACCTTGAACATCTATCGTAAGACTATAAGAAAAGGATTGACAGTGGCGGGAAACTATGGGGGAGCAGGGAGAGGAAGGGAGGTGGGATTCATGGTAGTCAATATCTGTCTGGGGACGGGGAGACACCCCTTATCAACAAGGGTGCCTGAATGAAGCATATTTGTATACCTAACACTTAACTGTACCCCACAATATTAAAATAAAAAATATTGATTTTAAAAAAAAAGAAGCCAGGTATAGGGGGGAAAGTCTACGTCAGACAATTAGCCCACTTGTTAAGGGGCATAACTCAGAAGTTGCACACACCATTGCTGCTGTCATACTGTCAATAAAGTATTTGCCTAGCCACACTTGTCTGCAAGAGAGTCTGTGAAATATTGTCTCTAACTGGGCAGCCATGTGCCCAACTAAAACCCAAGGGTTCTATTATTAAAAAGAAGAGGAACTTTCTGACAAAATACAACCTTCCCAAGCTGAAACAAGATGACGTTGAGACACTAAATAGACCAATAACAACCCAGGAAATTGATTCTGTCATTTAAAAAAACTACTTACCAAAAAAACCCTGGACTGGATGGCTTTCCAGCAGAATTCTACAAAACGTACAAGGTAGAGCTGATACCAATACTATTAAAAGTTTTCCAGGAAATGGAGAAAGATGGAATTCTCCCCAAATTATTTTATGAAGCTAAAATCACACTGATACCCAAACTGGATAAAAATCCAACAAAAAGAGAGAACTACAGGCCAATATCCCTTATTAACATAGATGCAAAATCCTCAACAAGATTCTAGTAAATCGGATCCAAAAACACATCTCAAAAACCATTCACTATGACCGAGTAGGTTTCACCCCCAGGATGCAGGGCTGGTTCAACATTCGTAAGGCCATGAATGTAATTAAACACATCAACAGATGCAAAAACAAGAACCACATGATTCTCTCATTAGATGCAGAAAAAGCTTTTGATAAAATTCACCTTTCTTGATAAAAACCCTCAAATACCTGGGTATAAAAATAACATACCTCAAAATAGTAAGTGCCATCTATGGTAAACCCACCGCTAACATATTGCTAAATGCACAGAAACTTGAAATATTTCCCCTGAAAACTGGAGCAAGACAAGGCTGCCTACTCTCACACTTCTTGTTCAACATTGTATTGAAAGTCTTAGCTAGGGCAATTAGACAAGAGAAGGAAATCAGGGGTATCAAAATAGGAAAAGAGGAAGTCAAGTTATCCCTCTTTGCTGAAGATATGATCCTATACCTTGAAAATTACAAAGAATCTGTCAAAAACCTGCTTGCGCTGATAAAGAACTTTGGCAAAGTCTCAGGGTAAAAATTAATGTGCAAAAGACAGTTGCATTCTTACTCACCAACAGCAAGCAGGCAGAGAACCAAATAAAAGGCACAATCCCATTCACAATAGCCACAAAAAAAAAAAAAAAAAAAAAAAAGGAAATACCTTGGCACCTTCCTAACAAAAGAAGTGAAAGACTTTTACAATGAGAGCTACAAAACACTTCTCAAAGGAATCCAAGAAGACACAAACAAATGGGAAAATATTCCATGCTCATGGATAGGAAGAATCAACATTGTTAAGATGTCCATCCTACTAAAAGCAATCTACAAAGTCAACACAATACCCATTAAATTATCAACATCATTTGTCTCAGACCTGGAAATGACAACACAGAAGTTCATATGGAAACATAAACAATCATGAAAAAGCCAAAACAAACCTTAGCAAAAGAAACAAAGCAGGAGGTATCACACTTCCAGACTTCAAACTTTTCTACAAGGCTACAGTAATCAAAACAGCCTGGTATTGGTACAAGAACAGGCACATAGACCAATGGAGCAGGATAGAGATTCCAGAAGCAAAGCCTCAATTTCTCAGCCAACTCATCTTTGACAAAGCCTATGACAACAATCATTAAGGAGAGGAGAACCTATTCAGTAAATGATGCTGGGAAAACTGGCTGATCACATACAGAAGAATGAAACGGGACCCCTGCCTATCACCATACACAAAAATTAACTCGAAATGAATCAAATACCTAAAATCAAAAACTCCAACTATAAGAATCTTAGAAGCCGGGCTCGGTGGCTCAGCCTGTAATCCCGCACCTTTGGGAGGCTGAGGTGAGTGGATTGCCTGAGCCCGTGGGTTCGAGACCCACCTGGGCAACTT
Organism: Carlito syrichta; assembly: GCF_000164805.1. NCBI lineage: Eukaryota > Metazoa > Chordata > Mammalia > Primates > Tarsiidae > Carlito > Carlito syrichta. The sequence continues at coordinate 35,061 of NW_007253900.1, forward strand.
GGCAAGACCTCATCTCTATAATAAATCAAAAATTTAACCAGGTGTGGTAGTGCGCACCTAGTAGTTCCAGCTACTTGGAAGGCTGAGGTGGAAGGATCGCCGGAGCCCAGCAGGCGAGGCTGTGGTGGCCAGAAGCGGCCACTGCACTCCAGTCTGAGTGGCAGAGTGAGACTCCAACTCAAAAAAAAATAAAATAAAATAAAGAATGTTAGAAAATGCACAAGACACCCTTATGGAACTCAGTACTGGCAACCAATTCCTGATCAAAACTCTAAGTGTCCATACCATACGAAATAAGATAGACAAGTGGGACCTCATCAGACTGACAAGTTTCTGAAAAGCAAAATAAAACATCAAGAGAACAGGAGACAGCCCACAGAATGGGAAAAAATATTTGCCAACCATATTTCTGACAAAGGCCTAACATCCAGGGTCTACAAGGAAACCAAAAGCACCGAAAAGAAAAAAACAAATAGCCCCATTAAAAAGTAGGCAAAAGACATGAATAGACACTTCTCAAAAGAAGATATATGGGCAACCAACAGACACATGAAAAAGTGCTCAGCCTAACTAATCATCAGAGAAATGCAAATCAAAACCACATTGAGATGCCACCTAACCCCAGTAAGAATGACCATCATTAATAAAACAGACAACAGATGCTGGGGAGGATGTGGAGAAAAAGGAACGCTTCTGCACTGCTGGTGGGAATGCAAACTAGTGCAACCTCTTTGGAAGACAGTGTAGTGATTTCTGAAAGAACTAGAAATTGGCCTCCCATATGACCCAGCAATTCCCCTATTGGGAATATACCCAGAGGAACTCAAATCATTCTACAAAAAAGATACCTGCACATGCATGCTTGTTACATGCATACAACAATAGCAAAAACATGTAACCAAATATGCTGCCCATTGAAGCTGTGGTACATATACACAATGGAATATTATGCATCCATAAAAGAGGATAAACATATGGACTTTGAAGTAACTTGGATGGATTTAGAGTCGATCATACTCAGTGATCTATCACAGAAACAAAGAACAGAGTACCATATGTTTTCACCCATAAGTGGACCTTGAACGACTATCATAATACTATAAGAAAGGAATTGGCAGTAGTGGGACCCTGCCAGGCAAGGGAAGGTAGAATTGGCAGTTGAGAGAAACTGCCAGGGGAGTGAGGGGTACACCTCATCAACAAGGGTAACTGCATAATGAATATTTGTATACCTAACCCTGAATTGTACCCCACACCTTTAAAATGAAAAAAATTAAAAACAATAAATAAATTAAAAGAACCTGAAAATAAAAAAAGAAGAAGAAGAAGAGGAGGAGGAGGAGGAGACCAAACACAGCTAATCATTATATTAGATAGATGTTAAATGAATAAGGCAAACACTTGCTGCAGAAAATCAGATCCTGAGCATACGTTGCATCTATCATATAAAAACCAATAAAATGATTAGCTGAGTATTAACTACAAGTTTTTTTGTTCTTAATCTACTGATGTTTTAGAAAAGTGGAGATTCAGTCTCATGACACTGCTTATCTATAACCAGAAAATGTCCAAATTTAGTTGCTAAGTTACCATTTGATTTTACAGTTAAGATCTAATTTAACCAAGTGATCTTTAATAATAGAAGAGAAATTACACAAGTAAAAAATAAAGCACCCTAAATTAATTCCATGTAATGATTGTTAGTGGTGCTAAACAAACAGGCCAGTTAAGAATTCAGCAGTTGGAAGCCAAAAATTAATAAACAAACTAGTATAAGTCAGCATTTTCCTTGAATATAATTTTTCCCTATTGCTGCTTATTCTGATAAATTTATTCATCTTTTCTGGCAAACCCCACAAAAAATTTGGATGTGAGAACTATGGATTCATCAGCATTCTCATGTTGAATCACAACTAAGAAAGAAATGGAAAACATGATAGAATTAAAAGATCAGATGTCAAGATTCCCAATGATTGGAAAGCAGAGAAATGTCCTTCCTAGTCTTAAGTTCTCCAATTACTATTATTTGTTGGACATTATGCCAGGCAGTATAGTCACAACAATAAAAGGGACATATTCACAGTCTCATAGTAAAGAAGAAGAATGAGTTTATTATTTTCACCACCATGTGATGAGGACAAATCCACATATTTTGAGCCCTACTATGGTATCCTTATTGTGTTCACTTGCTCCACCCCCGTACTCTTCTCAGTTAGTAATGCTAACAGGATAATACAGGGAAAAGGCATTTAGATACTAAGAGGCTGGACTTTTGAGTTTCAACGGCATAACTCATCAAAGCCTGAAATATGTGTCATAAATGACAAATTTGGAAGAATAGATATGGCAATTGGATAACCTATTGGCAGTCTGACCTGGGAAGAAGGAGACCTGGGTTCCTGACAAAGACCCTTGTGTCCTGCCCTGGAGCAAGTCTCAGTGGCACATGATAGAACCTCCAGATGTAAGTTTGGAATCTAAGAGAACAGAGGTTTGGAAAGAGGGAATTAAGCGGACATAGGCCGAGTTGGCCTGTCCTCTTCTTTCATTTGCTGTCCAGAACTCTGACAACTAGACCTATACTTTTGAAGAAGGAGTTTAGAAGATTTTTTCTAGGGAATCTGATCAGCTCAAAATACAAATCTAAAGATATTATTCCACATTATTTGATGAAATGACCCTACCAGGTCTCCCCTACAGTGTAGTTTTCCATGGACATGCCCTGTCCACATGAACGCAGTTTCCAGTCTATAGATTCTTTCTTTCTTTTTTTTTTTCTTTTTTTTTGAGTTGGAGTCTCACTCTGTTGCCCAGACTGGAGTGCAGTGGCACACTAACAGTCACTGCAGCTTCAACCTGCTGGGCTCAAAGGATCCTTCTGCCTCAGCCTTCCAAGTAACTGAAACTACAGGTACAGCCACCATGCTTGGCTAATTTTTTTATTCACTGTAGAGTTGAGGTCTTGCCCAGTTGCCCAGGCTGATCTTGAACCGCTGAGCTCAGGCAATCCTCTAGTCTCCAAAGTGCTGGGATTTTAGGCATGAGCCATCACGTCTGGCAAGATCCCTTCTTTCAAAGCAAGGAGACAGTCGATGATCACTAAACACCTAAGGAGAGAGAGAGAGAGAGAGAGAGAGAGTGTGTGTGTGTGTGTGTGTGTGTGTGTTAGGAAGGGACTGTGAGAAAGGCAAGGAGAAGTACTACACAATAATTGAACAGGGCAGAAATAAAGGACTTATGCTAGTTTACAAAATTGTTAACACATTTCCTTTTTGGAGATCTAGTGACTTTTGTGTTCTTCAACAGGGGTCAGCAAACTACAGCCCATGGACCAAATCTAGCCTACCCTCTCTTTTTGTAAATAAAATTATATTGAAACACAACCATGCCTGTCATTTATATGTTGTCTATAGCTACTTTCACACTACAATAGCAAAGTTGAGTGGATGAGACAGAGATCATAAGACCCACAAAGCCTAACAGTATTTACTATCAGGCCCTTTACAGGAAAAAGTTTCAGATCCCTCTTCTATAAAATAGATTATTTGAATGGATATTCAATCAATAATTCAATTTTTTTAATGTCTGCTATATGAAGCAAGAAACAAAGATGATTGAGACATGAATCCCATCCTCAAGCAAATTATGATTTAGTAAGAGATAATATTTAGATAAATAATTATACTAGGAAATAGATAGTGAAAAGCATGATTTAGGGTACAGACGATATATTATAATTGTTGGGAGAAAGGCAAATATTTATATAGCACAAGAACTCAGACAAGATTCCTAGAGTAGATGATATTTGAGTTGGGACTTAAAAATTAGGCATATCTTTGAAATTTGTATCTTCTTTCATGCCTTTTGAAGTGCTTCCTATATTTACTTGAAACTACAGATTTTCCAATTCAGATACTCTTAGAAAATAATCTTGTTCTTTTTTTAGTGTTACCTTTAATAAAGCTATTTGTGTTATAATTTTATTTAACTTTATTTCCATTTAATTGGTATTGTCAAGGACCTTGAAATTTTTGACTAGGGAAAGTAACAATGAATTCACATAATGTTCTCCACAATACTCTGATTTGGGTAGGAACCATTTATTATTTTTTTTCTGATTCAGATCTGTTTATTGGGAACCATTTATTATTAAATTCTCTATGGTGGAAAAGCAAGAAATGATTAGGTCAAAGTAATTACAGTCAAGCTGTCTCTCTAATCACAAGGTAGCTTTGGCTGCTTGTCATGAATCTAATTTCACAAAACATGTCAATCATTACTGCTGGTGTGAAAGAATTTTTTTAAAGAACCCTGTAGTTCTATAGCAACAAAATACTAAAATGTTATTTTCAGTAATTCCAAGTTTTAAAAATTGTGTTAGAAGTAGAAATGAATGTCCCTTCTGAGCTCCTTATACCCAAGTAAGCTGACAGTTCACCCACATCTATTGGATTAATGACTTACCACTTTCCTTTAAAATATAACAGCCAGCAACTGCAAACTTCACAACAGGACAGTCTTCTTGTGGGAGGGGTACCTGGCCAATGGAGTCCCAGCTCTTGTCTCAAGATTCAATTTTGAGTACTTGTGTTACCACCTCACTGCTTCAAGCACTGACCACCATTAATGACCAACTGCTCAGAAGGAAAAAAAAACTGAAACATTCACCAAGTATTTTCTAAAGAATCTGGGATAATAAGGAAATAAGCAAAGAGTATCACATAAAACTACATAAGTAACAGCTCCCCAGGACTCAGGCTTTGTGGCCTCTTCATGTACTTCTGGAGAGAAAAAGGGGCTGCCATCCCCCATATTTAATTCTTCCAGCTTTCTCCTACACCTGGTTTTGTCCTCCATGCTTCTAAAAGATACAATCATTTCACCATGAGTTTCTTCACTACTGTGTTCAAATGAATATAAATCAATTATTTTTAAATTAAAGTATAATTTAAAGTTATTTGAACATACAATATATCAATAATTGTCATTTTTGTAGTGGTATGATCCAGTGTAAGACATTATTAAACAAGTTCAAAGAGTAAGCTGTAATCTAAGAAACAAGATAATAATTAGGTGTTCAGTGTCTGTAAAGGAATTAGCCTTAAGTCAATCACACGCATGACTAGCTGTCCATAATTAAGGGGCAATGATGATGCAAGCTATTGCTTGCCCAATTTTCTTTTTGCATTGCAGGAGTGAGACTCTTAGGTCAACCTTGTCTTCCTTAATGTTTACTAATGGAATTCCAGTACTTAGCCTCGAAACGATCGGCCATTTGAATACCTAATTTTAAAAATGCAAATGATAAGGGGAAAATATCATTTTCTCTCCACTAGAGTTGCAGAAAAGCAGACTTAGTTTTGTGACATAAAATTTAACATAGAAACGTAATTACTAACAAATAAATCTTGCAAACCACCTGGACTTTAAGAATAATTTCTATGTCCTATAAAAGTAACCTCTTACATCTAAACAATCTATAATTGTAATTGATTCTCTTAAAAAATTGTTTTCCTGGCTAACGTTTATACAAACTCTTCCCTGTTTCCCCAGGACTTCCCCAGTTTTAGCACTGAACGTCCCACCTCCCAGGAAAACTCTCAACCCTAGATAAATTCAGAGAGTTGGTCACCCTAACTGACACAGTCATGTTCTAAAAAAGTACAAATTCATGTGAATTCTCTTTGAAAGTCACAAGAGAATTGTTGGCACTTGGGTCTTTTCCTCTAGGCAGAAAGATATTAAAACCTAGGATTGCAATGTTTCTTGCTTAAACAAAGACGTTAAGAATTTGTGCCTCAATTAAATTAACAATGCAAACAACTGCAAACTATGAACTTCCATGATAATTTTAAATATCAACGTGCCCTGAGTCCCATAAAATAGGCATACATTTTTGTGTTTGTTGAGTACTCAAAACAAAAAGAAACATGTTAAAAGTCTACCATGTGATAAAAATAGATTTATGACTCATGTTGAACAGCCAATTAACAATAATTTTGATATGAGTATCACATGGTCTCACTCATATAATGGACCTTGAACATCCAATGTAATACTATAAGAAAATGACTGACAGTGCTGGGAAACTATGTGGGGGGGAGGGAGATGGGATTAACAGTAGCAAATATCTGTCTGGGGATAGGGAAACACCTCTTATCAACAGGGTGCCTGAATGAAATGTAATTGCACACCTAACCCTTAACTGTACCCCACAAAACCATATAAATAATATTGATTATGAAAAAAATAATAAATAAATAAATAAATAAATTCTACATGTAAAGTAGAATAAATTGGAAAAAAAAAGAAAGAGCTTTCAATGACCAAAGCTAAATCAATTTGAGTAATAAAATAAATAATATCATACAGAATTATAACTCAAAGTATAATATAAATACAAGATTTTGCTAAAATTTTAATAGATTAATCAAATAAAGTCAACAAGAGACAAGAAATAAAGGCAGTAAGTTGACATCAGTGAAAACTGTATTTCAAAATAAATGTGGAAGAAGGAAAGCGGTTGAAAGGTTCTGGAAGTGGATTAATCGAAACAGAGAAGAACATGGACTAAGTTGCTCACAGCAGGAATAGAGATCAGAAAAGGCACGGTTTCCTTTATCAAATCCTGTGAATGCTATTCTTGGAGATGCCAGATGCAGGTAGAGTTGAGACAGAGTGCTGAAGCAGGGGCTTTGGTTAAAAGTTCATGTTGAAACATTCGTATCCCCCATTGCCTTCCACAATTAGATATAAAAGCCTGAGAATCAGATGTCCGTTCTCCAGAGGACACCTTCTTAAGAAAAACTGAGAAGTTCAAGAAGAAAGAGAATCTCCAAAACCATAGATTAAATGCTCAGAGATAGTCAAAGGATATGGTGTCCATAAAACAAAAATTGGATGTTGATTCTCCCAGCTTAAAGGAGTAATCAGAAGCAAAAAATAAGAATTGGAAGATAAAAATTATACAAAAATTCCCATAAATAACAAGCACAAGTCATTAAACTGAAAATTCTCACTAAGTCTCCAGCATACAGAATAAAAAATTAAGTTAAAGCAAAAGACCTAAGTCATATTATTAGAAATTGTATAATGCCAAGTTTTAATACAACAAATGAGGAAATACAGGTTACCTACCAAAAAATAAGAATGACATGGGATTTCTCACCATTAATCCTAGATGCTGCTAGAGTATGATCGACCATAACTTTCAGAAATATGAGGGAAAATTATTTTCAGCAATTAATCTAATTAATCTTCTGCTCTGCAAAATTATCAGTCAAATGTGAGATAAAATAAAAATATTTTTGCGAATGCACTAAGTCAAATAAATTCTCCTCAGATAAATTTGAGAATTTCTAGATTCTACTTAACAATACACTCCAACAAATAATAGAACTAACTCAGAGAGAGAAAAATAAGGAAACTTGAAATGGTTCAACCTAACAAAATGGCTAAGTAAAGTCCCCAAATGGCAGCTGAATAACAGGCCTGGAGAGCAGTCAGGCCAACAATCAAGAGCAAAAAAAGGCATGAATCCAAGTCCTTCAGGGAAAGAGAGAAGGACCAATGGCATACAAAATATAGGACATTTCTAAAAATTAAAGATATATGGATGCAAATTGGGCAAAAGAAGAAAGAGCACTTAGAAACACAGGAGAAATGTTAAGCTACACAATAAATGAATATATTCAAATAAATACTAATTTTTTGATAACTCTAGGTAGTAATATACATAAATATATACTGGAAAGGCTAGGAGAGAGGAGTTGGGTGCCCCCAGAAAGATAAATTCTCAACAATCAAAATGGGAAGTAAATGAGTAATCACTCAACTTGATTAATTAAAATATAATTGTATAAGCATATCATTGGAAATAAGGACACAACCACTGGAAACTAAGCAAATAAAAGAGTTTAAAATGATTGCTGCTTCTTAGAGGTAACAATGAACAACGAACTGCTAGTTTTCATTCCATGTTCACAACTAAGTAACGTTTTAAAATTATATACTTTAAAATACATACTTTTTATGTTAAATTTTTATATCTAAAAAGTAAAATTAAAAAACGGAGAAACAATACTAGAGAATTTCCCAGAAATAAGGGATAGAAGTATTCAGCAACTGGCAATATTTAAATATTTATGTGACAGATTATATCATCTAGGATCATTACGGTTTAAAGAAAAAAATTAGGGATGCAGACAGCCTTGTGTTCGTTCCAGCTTATTTTCTTGCTTATGTTTTCTTTTATTTCTTTTTCTTTTACTCAACAAATATTTCTCTTGAGCAACTAGCAGTGGCAGGCACCATTTAAGGAGATGGAGGATAAAAGTGGTCATAACCCAAATTCTTGCTCCATGGAGCTCGTTCTAGCTGAGAGGAACACAGAATATATTATCAAATACAGAAAACATCAGGTTGTGATGAGTTCATAGGGTGAAAAAGTATGGGAGTTAAACATAGTCATTTTATAGAAACCTGAATGAATTGAACATTTTTAATAGTTTCCTACTTTTTTGCCAACCTGATTATATGTTCTGAATCTAAGATTAGAGGTATTCTAAAAAGTAACTAAAAGGCTGAAAGAAAAAACCAATAATCACCTGAATCTATCCTTCACCTAAATGGATTTATTTTTAATGATTTGTTGCATTTGCTTCTCACTCACAGATGACAGAAGATAGATAGATGATAGACAGGTAAATAGATGATAGATGGATAGATAGATAGATAAATGATTGATTGATTGATAGATAAATGATAGATGTTAGAACGTTTTGCTTAAGACATTTTGCTTACCCGCTCAAAAATAAGTTATAAGCACCATGACTTTATTTCTACTTCATCATGCATTTCCTAAATATAAGAATGTTTTTATCTAACCACAATATCATTGTTTATCCTGAGAAAATTAACGGGGTTTGCTTGTTGCTGCTTGTTGGTCTGTAATTGCTTCTGTGACATTTTAGTGGACAGAGCAGGGAATATACAGGCACAATTAGTGCGTGCTGATATCTGCAATTCAAATCCAATATCTCAGGGATCTTTCTTAATTTCCTCCATGCCATATTTGTAGTCCCGTTCACCCACTGTGAAAATTCTTGTTCCCATCCAAAATCTACACATTTATTCACTCATTTGTTCTGCCCTATTATACAAACAAAATGCTTGGAATTACAATCCCAATACCCCTAACAACAACAAACCAAACAAGAAGAGCTCAGAAGTGCCTTGTAATTATTTTTGTCCCTGGAATATATTCCTCTAAATGTATTTAATCAAAGTATTATAATAAAAAATTACTTGATTACTTGATTACTTTTTCTGTGTAGTTATGATACCAACTTTATACACAGTAATGGTTGTTCGTATTCATTTTCAACATCTGTTTGCTTTTTATTTCGTCTGTTTTGCTTATTTTTGAATGTATAAAACATAAATATGTATAATATTCATAGTAGTATGTTTAGAGAAGTCTAGTTCCCAGTCTCATTCCTTCCTTCAATTCTCACCTACCTTGTTAGGTAATCCTTTTCATTAGTTTCTAGTTTATCATTCCTGTGGGATTCGGGGGGGGGGGTTGAAAAGCTAAAAAATGTGGGGGGTGCAATTTTTATTTTATTTTCCCTTCTGTGTTTCACAAAAGATAGTATTCTCCATATCCTCTTTTACACCTTGCTTTCTTTATTTAAGACAATACCCTGGAAATCATTCCACAGAGTTTCACAAAGATCTTTCCTATTATTTTTGTGGCGATAATTACTCCATTTGGTTGTCACTTAACTAATCTTCTAAGTGAGTATTTAGATTGCTTTCAATATTTTACTAATGCAATTCATATTGCCATGAATAGTTTGGTGCATTTTTGTTTTGTATTTGTACATTTTATCTTTAGTAGCTTACTAATATTTTTAATACTTAGCATAAGCGATGCTTAAATGCTATAGAAATGGTTATTATAGTGTGATAACTGTCTATCTAATATCTAATTATTCTACCTACCAACAGAATCCTGGTTTAATTACTGTCTTTGTTATGCTTGCTGGAAGACTGCATCCCCTACCCATACGTAAGAAGCCAGACTCAGTGGGAAGAGGATCAGTGTGCCCTTCTGTCCTATGCATTCTTTCTGCTTAAAACCTAAACAAAATGTCTAGAACTCCAGCTCCCATTTTGGACCAAGAGGCAACCTGAAAGATGGAAACCAAGTAAAAGGATGAAATAGCAGATAAATAGAAGATTGTGTTCTGGTCCTCCAGACTTTCCTTGCATGAAAGCGAAATACACTTCTGTATTTCTTGAACTACGTCTTAGGCCATTTTGTGCTGAAGTCACAGAATGTTTGGTATCACAGAGCCATGCTGGCTCTTGTTTCTGGTGACTAGAGAGTCCAAGATCCAGGGACTGGTATCAGACGAAGGCCTTCTTGTTGTGCCATCCCATGGCAGAAGACAGAAGACCATAAAGGCAAGAAATGATGAGAGAGTAAAATGGGGCCAAACTCCCCCTTTTATAATCAATGCACTCTCACCATAATGACATTCGTTCATTCATTCTGCCCTCGTGGCCTAATCCCCTCTCATTGGGCTCAACTCCCAAACACTGTGGCACTGAGAATTAAGTTTCCTGTACATGCTAACCAGGGATACATTTAAACCATAGCAACCTTTTAATTTGGATTTTTTTTTTATAAATAGCCAGATAAAATCTTAGCTGAAACAGAAGCTGGTACCTACAATGTGGGCAGTACCAGGAATTTAAGTCAAAATATGTCATGGCCTAGCAGAGGCAAACAAGTTGGAAAGCTGGTGATTCTTATAACGGAGGATACTAGGTCTTGGGTTTGTATTTTGGAAGAATGTTTACATGTAATAGAGACTCCAGTGTTAGGGGAAATGGTTGGCATTTTCATAATAATTCATTTGTTGTCTTTCTTGTCACTTTAGCAAAACCTAAAGGGAGAAACAAATTCAGATCAGAGCTATCAAGTGTGCAAACTGAAATTAAAGGGAACACAATTTTAAATGTGTTCTCTGCCTGAGGTCTGCAATCAAAGTTAAATGAGAGAACCATTTTGAATCCTCCAAATTACAAAAGCAACCACTGCTTTCATACTTCAACTAAAGCAGTAATGAGAGGTGTCTTATAAAACTTCAAGCTTAATAGAATTTAAGATGGAAGGTAAACTTGCTAGCAATGACCAGACTGAGAGCAGGACTTCCCACAGGAGCTATTATTTCACATGTTCTTAAGACATCAGTCTTGAAATTGAATAAAAGAATTGGAGAGAACACCAAAGCCAAAACTAAAAAATGAAACACTTCGGGTTTTAGAATTATGTATCCATGGGAAAGCCAGAGCCGTATTATCCCTATTTGAAATGCTTATAATGCAACTACAGCAGCCCAAGACTACAACCTTGAAAAATGTCCCTGCCTCCTTGACTTCTGTCTGACAGAGAATAAACCAGCTGCTCACTAATGTTCAATTGTCTACCCTAAAGCAGTTATAGTAGAAGTGCTGCAAGGGAGAAAATCTATTATTGGATTTTTTTCCCCCTAAAAAGGCCTAGCTGCTGTTGACTAGACTAATGACAAGTTTGTTCAGTCAGAACATTTTTCAGGTGATCCTGCTGACCAACACAATCTCTGACAACTTTTAAGCCAAAAGACTTGAATGCTGGTCTTTGACACTTTTCAAGGGAAGAAAAAAAAATTGTAAAAGACCCTTACGCCAAGATTAAAATCTGCTTTGCCTTTTTTCAAATAAATCCTTTAGGTTAGATAATACACAAAGCTAAACTTAGGAGATATCCTTTATGGACCTCATAAAGGAAGTAAAACTTGAAGGATGGGTAGAAGTTAAATGAACTGCAAATTATTTCAAGCAGGATAAACTGTATACACAAAGGGTTGTGGGGAGAAAATTCTTGCAGTCTGTATGTAGAATGATGGGCTGGTTTGCCTGAAGTTTCAGGTACAAGTGAAGGGACACACTGGATAGAACCTTGAACACAAGCTATGACATTTGCACTTCATCCTCTTGGTAACAAGGTGCTTAAAGAACAATTAATGATGTCTGCAAGCACTGTTTTAGTAAGAATTATATAACAATGCCCAAACCTAAGTCATGGAGTCAGCTAGGACCCAAAGAAGACAGCACAAGTTCAATCAAGGAAAGTAAATAAGAAAAATAGGGCAACTTGATGGCTAAACTAACAAGCTCCTTTAGTACTCACCAGTAGTCAGCAATCACAGGGTTAAAATGGAACGAACTGTCCCATTTGGAAAAACTCTCCCATCTATATTTCTACTGAGTTAAACCAACACCAGTGTATGAATTTAAGTAGCATATGATGGATTTCCTTGCTATCTGAGAACTTTTTAAATCTTTCCTTTTTCCTGTCCCCGATTATTTGACAGCAGATCCACATTAGAATGCATCAAGGAGCATCAAGAGTTATATTTCTGACTCATCCACCTAAATTAAAATCTTTCCAAATACATGGCTAAGTGACTATTTATGAATGTGTTGAAAATGCCAAAATGAATACAAAGACAGAGGTTTTCTAGGCTTACTAAACAACTTTGTTTTTCCAGCAATTTGTGTAGTACACTCTCTATAAGCCTTAATAGAGATAGGACAAAAAACATTGTCTTTACTCAGTCTCATTTCCATCCACCAAATTGTGTTACCTCACTCGGGTAATGTACTATGATTTCCTCTGAACTTTAGACAATGTGACCCTGATGTATGATATATTCTCAGGTGATTTAGTGGACAACTTTCCACATTAGTGTAGTCATCTCAGCCTCTAAGCTATCAGCTCCAGAATATATTATAAATTTGTTCACAAAGCTGAGTCCAAAAAGAGAACAGCAAGCCTTGCTCTCTCTGAAAATGTATTAGAAGTAAAGTGAATTTAAGAGTAAAAGAGTATTAAAAAACAAAAAATATCATCAGTGACTCTCTAAGGAAGAGAATAAACTATACTCATATGAATGCAACAGGAAAGTTACTATCAATCTCTCCCCCCCACCTCTCTCATTCTCTCAATATATATTTTACCTTTCTTTTATTGGTACAGTACATCATTTTAAATTATGTTTGCCTAAGGAAAACATAGTTTTTCAAGGGAAGACAAGGGTGAGTGTCACTTCAAGATGGACAGTATCCCCTATGTTCTATTGGAAGCCTAGCTCCCTGAAGGGACTTGATAAAAGCTCAGAAAATTAGGAAGAAGCCTACTTTCATCAGTACCATCAAGGTCAGTGTTCAAAGGTTATACTAACACCAAAAATTTTGCCTTCAAAATTTCAGCAATTATGTTCTCATAGATATAGAAAAATTCTTCGGAACTCATGTACTTAATCAGCGTGGTCTAAGATTGTAAAAGTGAGAATTCTGAATATCTTTCCCCCTCCACAAAGCAATACTCTTGCTCCTAAAATGAATGCAAAGCCCTCAAGCAGAAATTAACCAGACATTTTCTTTTTTTTTAGTTTAAAATAAATAAATTATTTTTTAAAAAAGAAAGAAAGAAGATAGACAAGTGGGACCTCATCAAACTGATGAGCTTCTGCAAAGCAAAAGAAACCATCAAGAGAGCAGGGAGACAGCCCACAGAATGGGAAAAAATATTTGTCAACCATATATCTGACAAAGGCCTAACATCTAGGATCTACAAAGAACTCAAATGTGCCGAAAAGAAAAAACAAACAGCCTCACTCAAAAGTGAGCAAGAGACAAGAGTAGACACTTCTCAAAAGAAGATATACAGGCAGCCAACAGACACATGAAAAAGTGCTCAGCCTCATTCATCATCAGAGAAACACAAATCAAAACTACATTGACATACCACCTAACCCCCATAAGAATGGCCATCATTAATAAAACAAACAACAGATGTTGGCGAGGATGCAGACAGAAAGGAATGCTCTTACACTGCTGGTGTGAATGCAAACTAATGCAACCTCTCTGGAAGACAGTGTGGCGATTTCTGAAAGAACTAGAAATTGACCTTCCTTATGACCCAGCAATCTCTCTCTTGGGAATATACCCAGAGGAACTCAAATCATTCTACAAAAAAAGATTCCTGCACATGCATGTTTGCTGCAGCTCTATTCCCAATAGCAAAAACATAGAACTAACCATGCTGCCCATCAAAGCTGGACTGGATTTTTAAAATGTGGTACACACTGAAATATTATGCAGCCATAAGGAAAGACAAACATATGGACTGCTAAACAACTTGGATGGATTTAGAGTCTATCACATTCAGTGATCTATCACAGAAACAATGAACAGAGTACCATATGTTCTCACTCATAAGGAGACCTTGAATAATTATCAGAATACTATAAGAAAGGGATTGGCAGTAATGAGAAGCTGCCAGGGAAGGGGGGTGGGATTGGCAGTTGAGGGAAACTGCCAGGGGAGGAAGGGACACACCTCATCAACAAGGGTACCTGCAAAATGAACATTTGTATACCTAACCATGCATTGTATCCCACATCTTTAAAATAAATAAAATAAAAAATATGTTAATTAATAATGTTATACAAATTATGAAATAGTCTTCTTAGTGAGGTAGCATACTATAGTAATGTGGAGACAAAGACAGTTGTCTGAAACAGAATATTAAGAGCTCTTGCAAATTGATAGATGTTATGGATTGACTGTGTCCCCTCACAAACAAAATTGAAGTCCCATTCCCTAGTCCAGTTAATATGATCTCATTCAGAAATAAATTCTTTGCAGATGTAACCAAGTTAAGGCAAGGCCATTAGAGTAGTCCGTAACTCAATATGACAGGTGTCCTTATAAGAAGAGGAAAATGTCATATGAAGACAGAGACATACAGGGAGAACACCCTGTGACAACAAAATTAAAGATTGGAGTGATGCAACTTGCTGCAAACCAAGAAATGTCAAGTATTGTTGTCCACCACCAGAAGTTAGGAAGAGGCAAGAAAGGATTCTACCCAAAGCCTCAGAAGGCACATCACCCTACAAATGCCTTGATGTTTTACTTCTGGCCTCCAGAACTGTAGCAGAATAAATGTCTGTTATTTTAAGTCACCCAATTTGTGTTACTTTGTTACAGCACTTTGCAAAACTAGTATAACAGGCAACAAAGTTAGTTGAGACCAATGTCTTTCTCTCTTCCTGGTTGGAGGGACTGCATCTGAACTTGACTTCTCATGAAATAGACACCCTCAATAGTCTCTAGGTGCTGGGCAACTGACAATTCCCAAATGATTTAAATAGATGGGGTTTTTTCTACTTTATCAGGCTTTTCATACTCTGTCCTCAATAAAAGGTAGAGCAATGGAAAGTAGGGTTCCCCACAGAAGCATGGTCTCACAATGAGTTCAGCTGTGCCCAGGCCAAGTCCAGAATGCTAAGGAAATAAGTGTGAAAAATGCTGACTTTCCATTCACGAGTGCCAGCAGGCACCAAGTGACATAACTGGAACTTGCCACACACCGCTTGCAGGACATATAATGTGCTCAATGAAATCTGAAATTCCGTTTACACATCAAACACATTTGGAGAGTGCAGGAGTGTACAACTCATATTCTCGAGTCATGATTGAAAGGTATTGAAAGGCATTGATGTGTTTAACACATTAAATTAATAGAAGCCTTGATGGGTAATAGTGGCTGCCTAAATTTAGATCTCTTTGTATATCTTTCTAAGAATGCTACATACCAATAGGGAAGGCAAATTAAATCATTGATAGCTCATATTTATATAATACTTTGGAGATACAGACGGCTACCAACTTCTACTTAATTTTTCTTCAGTTTTAAGAAACATAAAACTGAATACATAACAAAAAAAAAGAAAGGCATTGAAAGCTGCTTTCTCCACTTATCAGCAACATGGTCTTGGGCAATCTATTAACCTTGTAACCTTAGTTCCCTCATCTATAAAATGAAATTAATAAAAGATAACAGGAATTGACTCGGGTGTCCTTGGGAAGGTTAAATGGGGATGAGGAGAAAAGTCATGCAGAGTGGTGTGCACACTTAGAATGCAAACGTTAATCACTTTGGTTGGTACTTCTTTTACCTGCCATATGCATGAAGTAACTGAGAATTTATTTCTCAGGACTGATAAATCATTGCCAGTCTCTATCTTTTTACAAGTATCACATTGACAAATTGCACTTCCTCATCATTTGCCCTTTCAGGAAGTTGTTTTGAGACTTCTTCATGTCCTTAAAGACCACCATGATATCTGTTTCAATTATTTTTCCTAAATTAATAGGCAAAATAATTACTTGAGTTTTTGTACCTAAAGCCAGAACTATCTGGAGGCCTCCTAGCCCTACCAAATGCATTTGACTGATGACTGGTGAATACCAAGGAAGTATAAAGATCAGAATCGTTCAGTTGCTTTCTTACTCAACTAAGAACAACTAGCCACCATATTCCAAGATAGTTTTAAATTCTCGTTAATTTTAGTCAGATGTATACTTTGTATTCGTCTAACCAGAATTTTTATCAAAATGTCTCTAGTGCAGCAAAAACTAATGTTTAAAAAAGAAAATATTGTGATATTAAATTCATTTTGGTTTTTCACTTATTGGGAATAACCAGTCTCATAGCATTGAGCAATTTGCAAAGAGAAGGATGGCACTTAGCCTAAACCTTCCTTCCTGTCTCATTATTAAGATGCAACACACACACACACACACACACACACACACATACACACACAAAGGAGTTCAGTTTTTTTGAAATACAAATTCAAGAATTTCAACATCAGATCACAATCTATTTTTAGGTCACAACATATAATTACATTTCAGTCAATATTTTAAACCATGCACAACATAATATGTTATTATAAAATCCATTTCAACAAATCATGCTTTTTTTAGATAACTAATTTAAAGAATAAAAGGTGACTCATTAGCTAAAAGGTAATAAGAAACAACTTGTGCCCATGTATATAAACCTATATTTCACATTCAATACTGAAGAGTGAAGTTTTCATCTAATAATCTATTTAGTACATACATACACACATAACTAAACAGTAAATAAAGCAGAAAAAATCCAGAAAAACAGTTCTTGACTTTTATGTTTCAACTCGAGATCCCAGGTAGTATTGAGGTTTTTCCTCCATGTTACTCAACTGCCTGGAAGCTTCTCCAGAGGTACAGCAGGAAGAGGGGATCTTCGGTTTACTTCAAATGGCCAGCTTCTCCTAATAAGACAATGCACGCCTTTTTTACCTTCTCACTCCACTCTCTCCTAAACCCGTTTACCCCCTTGCACTCCGTTTACCCCCTTGCTCCGTTTACCCCCTTGCACTCACCAGTTACAGGTCAAGCCTCTAGTTCCTCTTCTTGGCTTTTAAAGCAATTTCACCCATCTGGTTTCTCTTCTGGATCTCCAGATGTGACAGCAGTGGGGTGGGATAGGGCTGGAAGAGCCTCTTACGGTCTGGCCCAGATTTGGTTATCTACAAGACATGTTTAACCTCCACTCTTAGGTATCTTTTGTTTACTGTGGTGCCTCAAAACAAAAGCAGATCTCTGTCTCCTTTTTAGCACCTTTCAAGTTGCCTTCAAAAGTCCCCTCTTTAGTTCCTCATACTCTGGTATATTTCAAGGTCCTGAAATAGGATGAGGCCAGAGGAGGAGGAACACTTCATGTATATTACGGTTATTCTTTGTTGAAAATGTATGAGATGATCTTTAATTGTATGCTAATTTTAAAACACTTT
The DNA here is from genome assembly GCF_000164805.1 of Carlito syrichta. NCBI lineage: Eukaryota > Metazoa > Chordata > Mammalia > Primates > Tarsiidae > Carlito > Carlito syrichta. The sequence goes on from NW_007253900.1 coordinate 52,805, forward strand.
TGCTTGAATTACAAAATGATTATTTTAATTCCTAAACAAATTACAAAAGTATTTAAGTCTGTGAAACTGGCGCAAGAATCAAAAGATTTGGACTACTCCACTATTCTAGGCTAACTGAGACTACTCTGAGATGTCCAACTAAACAATTGCTTATATCATCTGACACTTTTTAAAGGCCGTGCTTCATGATATACTGATATTTTTTATTTCCCCTTTAAAAATTTTTAAACAGCACTAAGATAAAATAATAATGAAGAAAAACTAGAAAACATTCTATATGTATGTGTGTGTGTCTTATTGCTATTGTTGTCAACAGTCTCACTTGTGGACAGTGTGACAGTGAGATTGGCTTTGTAGACCACTGCTATAAACTGAATTATATCTCCCTCAAAATTCATATGTTGAAGCCCTAACCCTGATGTGACTATATTGGAAACAGGGTTTTAAGGAGGTGATTAAGATTAAATGAGACCATAAAGGCAGAGTACTGTTTTGTTAGAACTGGTATCCTTATAAAAGAGGAAGACACCTGAGATCTTTCTCTCTCTTCCTTCTATGTAAGGACACAGTGGGAAAGAAGCTGTCTAAATGCCAGAAAGAGAGCACTTACCAGAAGCTAAACCCTGTTGGAACCTTAACCTTGGATTCTCAGGCTCCAGAATTGCAAGAAAATAGATTTGTTTTGTTCAAGCCACCCAGTCTATGGCATTCTGCTATAGCAGCCCAAGCAGACTAAGACAACCACTGAATGTCTGACAGGTGAAAAGAGGAGCTAAATAATATAATCAGTTTGAGAAAACCTGTCCAAAGATAAAAATTAGCATTTTAAAAATACATTGCACCTGAGTCTCCAGCAATCTTTTGGTTTTCTTTTTAATGCATTCAGGAATAATCTGGGTGAGCTTCAAAAAACTGCAATATTCTGAGCCACAGCCTCAGAGATTTTGATTCAATAGGTCTAGGGTGAGGTTTGATGTTGCGTTTCCCTGATTCATTTTTCACACAGCCCCCACATGATTCTAAGGCTCAGCCAGGGTTAGAAACAGCTCCTTCGAGGTGTCCAGAAATAATAGAAGAGAATGCATGAGATCCCCTCCTTGAGTGTTTTGTCCTTCGGCTCTCAAAGCAGCCTATCCCCTATTCACCCCTTTTTTCTTATCAGTAAAATGAGTAAAATTAGTCAGATTGTTGAATTGGACTCAGAGTGTGGAAATTTTCTGATGAAAAACAAAAGACTTCCACCATCTAGCCAGACAACCAAGTGATACTCACAAGAGTAGGACAATCCCTCAGGAAGTCACTGCATCAATCCTCAGCAAGTCTATTTCAGATATCTAGGTACTTCCAAATGTCCTTCTGGATTCATCTATTTACTTTTGTCAACTCAAGAATAATGAAGTTCATACATTTGGAAAGGAAAGCTTTATTTCTCATAAGGGGTTGCAGGCTCCAGTCAGAAGCCAGAAACGTAATCAAGGGAGAACCAAAAGGAACAGGAATTAATACTAAGCAGGGAGGCTGAATATACATATTTAATAAGCTATAGGAGAAGTCGTGAATATTTATGAAAGGAGAAATAAATGCATGTGCAATTGAGCTTCCTGGGTCCCGTTCAAAACTGGCAGCATTAGCTTGATCTGACAGTGGAGTTTTTAGACCTCTGATGTCAGAAGGTGAAACAGAAAACACTTACTGTTCATTTTCCATAGACTGCTCAGAACATGGAGTGCCACGGTCGGGGGTTTCTTATTAGAAATAAATACTGTGTTTGCTTGGTGGGCTGAGCCAGTGCTATGGGTAAGCAAAGAATTGCACAAAAATTATATTAGGAAAAATATTTATTTAGAAAGTAGGTTAGAAAAGAGTGGATTCATTTCTCAAGGGAGAGACGAGGCCAGACACTTGAAGGAAACATGGCAGCAAAAGCTTGAGGTTGAAACTTTTAAAACTTTTTCTTTTGGGAGTGGCAGGCAAGCATTCACAGGTGATGGGGTCTGTTTCTTATATCTCTGACAACCAGATCGATGGGTGGGTCAGTTAGGAGCACATAGACAAAGGTAGGCTGGTAGCTGGATGGGTGGGTCAGTCACAGGTGGTTTAATCACATAGATGAGAAGTGCTGGGCGGTAGCTAAAAGACAAACTCTTGGGAGATGTTAATTTTAATGTCTTGTGACTCATCCAGGGTTCTGGGAAAGTATTATTATAGTGTATAAGTTTAAGGAGACCAGAAAAACTCCATTTGGGGCTCTGTCCTTTCATACTGGTTATTTTGTTCAAATCACAAAAGGAAAGGGTAGCATCAGAGTGTTGGTTGATAGCAGGGGCGGAGTCTTTTGAAAGGGCTGGTTTCTGTTTGAATCTTAGGGAAGAAAGACTAATGTTAGTAAGAAGGAGGTGTAACAAGTTATGTCCAACTCCCCATCCTGTCATGGCAGAAAACACTGTTTTCAAGGTTTCTCTGGGTTCCCCTTGATCAAAAGTGGTCCGTTAAGTTGGTTGGGAGGTTTAGCATTTATTTATTTTTTTTTTTTGAGTCGGAGTCTCATTCTGTTGCCCCAGCTGGGGTGCAGTGGCACGCTCACAGCCACCACAGCCTCAACCTGCAAGACTCAGGCGATCCTTCCACCTCAACATTCCAAGTAGCTGGAACCACAGGCATGCATCACAATGAGTGATTTTTATTTATTGTAGAGATGAGGTCTCAACATGTTGCTCAGGCTGGTCTCAAATCCCTGAGCTCAGGCAATCCTCTTGCCTCCGCCTCCCAAAGTGCTGGGATTATAGGCGTGAACCACTGCACCCAACCAGCCTTTCATTTTTATTTTTCATTTTCTTTTCATCTTTGTATTTGAAAACCACAGTTTTCATGAATAACTCAAGTCTCTGAATAGGCCTGTCCTTGGTAAGAAAAGAATAAGGGACAGTCAAAGCCAAGCCTTGAATTTGTGCCTCTGAAACCTGGGATATAAAGCAACAAGATGAAGCAGGGAGGAAGGTGGAGTCTGATGGTCAGGAAGGAGGAAAGCCACCTCTACAGCCTTTGCCCCCTGCCACCAGTGCTGGGGGACACACAGACTCCCCTTCGCCAAGCAACCCACCTCTGAGGTGAAGACTTGAACCCATCCAAGGGAGGGGCCCTCCAAGGAGTAACACTAGGGACTCTCTCTCACAGGATGAGAAGGAAGGAAGGAGTTGTAAATTCAGACAGAAAGGTATTCCACAATTGGCACTGCACATATGACACTTGAAGTTCCTAGTGTTACAGGCCAAGGCTCTGGGCAAGGAGTTTCTGGCATTTCTCACATTTGATTCAAAGTTGTCTCTCTCAATGTACCAAGGTAGCTTCTTTGATTGTTATAACTCCCCGTCTCCTCTTAAGGAATCATCAGCAAGCTTAGGAGATCTTGGGTATTGCTGAAACTGCCCGTAGGCCTTGCTAATTCAGTCTCCAGGGTGGGTGGAGGAGGCCTAGGAGATCTGGAGTCATGTCCTTGTTAATTTAGCCTCAGAGGTGGGCGAGGGACTATGGAGTATAAACTCTGAGTAAATGTTCTGTCCTCAAGCAGGATTTTTCGGTAATGATACTGCCTGTCTCCTTGTAACCTGGTAACAGAAATAAACCCATTTTCCCCCCCAGTTTCTGCCTTTTGTCTTCAGTTGACCACAAGGGAAGCAGCTAGACTCATTTATCCCAGAGCGCTAGAGCTGAAATTTTTAGAAAAACTCTCATGAGAAATTCGCTTGATCCTGTTTTCTTCCAAAGTACATGTGGATAAGCATTTCCAAAATCAAATGTAGCTAAATTTTAAAATCCTTTTTTTTCTTCACGCCAACCCCTTCTGGAAAGATTGTGGCCAAATCCCTCTGTGCAAAAACATGATATACACGGAATTTTCATGCTGGCCCGGTCATCTGTGAATCCAGGATCCATGGGCACTGGAGAAATTTTGGGTCGCCGTCAGATATGCATTACTTACACATCAAACTCAAAAGCAATTATATTCCCTTCGTCCTTATTTCTTCTTTCCATTTCAGTGTCTTCCCCCTCAATGCAAACTCACCCTTTATCCATGTCCCAGACCCTACATGTCCCTATCACATCAGACTTTGTATAAAACTTTAGGAAGCCAATGACAAAAGTACAAACTTTGACATCAGTAAAACTGGGATCCAATCCAGGCCCTGACATCAACCTAATGTGTGACTTTGGAGAAGGTCATGCACATAATTCTTTCCTCCGCCCACATCTTCCTCTGTCTCTAAAGAAGTCATCTATATATGAATGTCTAAAGTGCCTAATTTCTCTAAAACTTTCTGGGATCTGATAAATTCATATATATGGACTGACAATGAGGTTCGTGAACTTGCCACCAGGAGCTGACCTTGGCAGCACCACACAAGCAACTCAGTAAGGTTTTATAACCTTGGTATATTGGTGTCTCACAGCTGTGTTCATGTCACTGTGTTGTGACGTCTTGTTGAGTGGCATTCATTATTGTTTTTTTTTGAGTTGGAGTCTCACTCTGTCACCCAGACTGGAGAGCAGTGGCCGCTCCAGTCTGCTGGATCCCCAGAGCCTCGACCTGCTGGGCTCCGGGGATCCTTCCGCCTCAACCTTCCGAGTAGCTGGAACTACAGGTATGCGCTACCACGCCCAGCTCATTTTTGATTTATTGTAGAGACGAGGTCTCGCCAAGTTGCCCAGGCGGGTCTCGATCCTGCGGGCTCGGGCAATCCACTCACCTCAGCCTCCCAAGGCGAAGGGATTACAGGCTGAGCCACCAAGCCTGGCTCATTATTGTTGTGTGCTTTTGTGTGCTGTCATGAGAACAGTGGAGCTTGAATTAGAGCAATGAAAGAACATCAAATTTCAGGTTAAACTTGGCAAGAGTGTAAGCAAAATCAGGAACATGTTAGTCCAAGTTTATGGGGATAATGCCACAAAAAAAGGGAGTGTAAAAATAGATTAAATATTTTTCTGAGGAGAGAGAAAGTGTCACTGATGAAGAGAGGTCAGGGCGGCCAGTAACAAACAGAACTGACAAAAAATTTGCAAAAATGTATTGAACTGTACATTAAAATCATCAGCTGTAGAAGCATAGCAGACAAAATAAACATGGATAGAGAAACAGTAAAATCTTAGCTAAAAACCTTGGTATGAGAAAGATGTGTGCAAAAACGGGTCCTGAAGGAGCTCTCACATCATGACAAGGCACCAGCTCACACAACACTGTCTGTGAGAGAAGTTTTAGCCAGTAAATAATTAACTGTATTGGAACACCTTCCCTACTCACCTGATCTGGCCCCTACTGACTTTTTTCTTTACTCGAAGATAAAGGAAATATTCAAAGGTTCAAAGGAAGACATTTTGATAATGATGACAGCTCTGATGGCCATACCAGAAAAAGAGTTTCAATATTGCTTTGACAGGTGAACTAGGCACTGGCATTGATCTATAGCTTCTCAACAGGAGTACTTCAAAGGTGACTATAATGATATTCAACAATGAGGTATGTAGCACTTTTTCTAGGATGAGTTCCCCAACTTAATTGTCAGGCTTCATCTGTATGTGTTAATTACCCTGATTTGATCACTAGACATTATATGTATCAAAACATCACTATGTGCCCCAAGAATATGTGCAGTTGTTATTTGTCAAAAATAAAAAATTCCCCCCACACCAATGGTTCTTAAATATGATTCTTTAACTATTCTTTTGTTCATTTTTTTACGCGTGCAATGATGGAGACTTGCATTAAAGTAACCATAGCAGAGATGATGAAAAAGGTTTAGTATGATTTCTGATATAGAGAACTGGATAGAAGTACTAGAGTTAAGTTTTTGACGTGTTAAATCTGAGGATGCTGTAGTCCATCTAGCATAATGTCTGGTCACCAGCTAGAATCAGAGATAACACTTTTGGGGTGATTGGTATTCATGTGCATTTTATGGGTTAGCTCCTCAGACTGCATTTGTTGATCAGAATACTTATCCCTAGGATATTCTTTTACTCATCTCTTGAAGCATTGTAATTCTCAAGATATTTTTAATATTTCTTCTTGGACCTTGTTGCCCTTAAATCTTTTGTCTTCAATGTATTACTCACCCAAGGCGATGCAGAACTCAGAGAAAAGGAACTGTCCCTTTGATCTTTAATCCCTGATGGCTTTCTCCAACTGGCCTGTATGAAGGAAGAAGATCATTCACTCTTTTTATTGAGCTTTTCTTCTTATATGAAAAAGAAGACTTTGGCATTGTCAAGACCCTGCTTCCATTGGCCTGTCTGTTTAGGCCCTGTCATTTAGAAACTCGAACAATCCTTTGAATTGTACTTTCTTGTCAAAGTCATAGAAAAACACCTGCTATCTGTCACACGTGGCTACTGCTGGAGAATTATTTAAAACCCCCTTTCTTTTAAATTTCCCCAACACCTTTGGTACTCAATTAATATTAAAATATTCACAAAAAATGGTAGAGATTTTTTTCCACCGGATAGAAACCATGTTAAACATATACTAGGTGTTTTACATACATTATATTTAATCCTCACAGTCAAAACAAGTTTAGGAGATTGACGTTACCATCCCATCTCACAGATCGGGAAAAGGAGGCGCTCAGGGGTAAATACTTTGCCTAAGGTCACACAGGTAATTGTGACTGAAATGCATGATGATAATTTTGATGTGCAATTTCATGAATTTCTGCAGTGTTTTCATCCGTTTTGCTCATTACTGATTGTCCTGACCTCTCTTTATCAGTGACACTTTCTCTCCCCTCAAAAAAAGTTTAATTCTTTTGTACAGTGCCATTTTTTGTGGCCTTATCCCCATAGAGTTGGACTAACATGTCCCTGATTTCACTTACACTCTTGCCAAGGTCAGCAAGAAATTTAATCTTGTTCGTCGTTCTAATTCAAGCTTCGACACTCTTGTGATGGCACACAAAAACATGCAACAACAATAATGAACACCACTCAGCAACTCATCATCACACTTCAACGCAATCATACCCATGAGACCCTGATATTTCAAGGTTATGAAACCTTACCGAGTTGTTTGTACAGTGCTGCCAACATAAGCCCATGGTGGCAAGTTTGTGAACTGAATTGTCAGACCTCATAGTTTCAAGCATTTATCACTTCTTTGTGTTGGGAGCGTTCATTATCTTCCTTCTAGCTATTGAAACTATATAATAATGTTGTTAATTATAGTCAAGAGTCAAATGGTTTAAAATTGCAATTGGAAAATTTTCATTCAATAAGTATTTATTGAGCACATACTATATACCAAGCACACTGCTGAGAAGTAAAGTGTATGGTACAGTACAATACATGGCAATGTGTAAATGGAGGGAAAAGTTAGATGTGACAGTGAACAGGTATTTTAGGGCTGGGGTTGATCAGAGAAAAGCAAACTCTATGATGAGGAGCCAGAAAAGGGAATTGATATGAACAGCATAAGAGGAACAGCAATTTCTACCTTGCACTAGGAATACAAGAGAAGCCACCACAGGCGACAGGAGAGTTTTGGACAAAGAATTTGAGACTTGTATAAAGGAATAAAAAGAGTCTAGTGTGTTTTATTTTGAGATCACAATGAATATGAAGAAAACTCTATGATTCTGTATGTCAAGAAAGGAGAATTACTAATCCAAATGCCCTTAAACACCAAACCCAGTGCTTAAAAGTACTTCTTTATAAAAATATCAGCTAATATATATCAAAATGTTTCTCTTCTGTTGCCTTGAATTGTTTGCATTTAACTATTTAGTCTGTTTGGATTTATGTTGGTTTATAGTGTAATGTGAGGATTTCAAATTGTTTTTCCGGCCTATTGGTCAATGTTCTCAATTTTTTTTTTATTTAGTATTCTTTTTTAATTATTTGGGATGCCTTATAATCATGGGTTAAGTTCATAGCTATTTATACCCCTATTTATGCTATCTTGTCTATTATTTTAACTGTAAATTTTATGACAGTATTCCCTTTTAAAAATTACTTTAGCCTTATAATAGGTTATACTATTTCACCTAAGACAATTATCCTACAATTAGTTTCTTTTTCAAAATTATTTCTGCATTTCTAAGCTTATAATTTCAGATAAATACTAGAATCTTCTAATTCTCTCCTCTTTAAAAAGTACTTTAGTTTTCTTAACTGGGTTTATAGCTCAAATTACTCAAGTTTGCTTTTTGTCCATTAATAGCATCGGCTGGGTCCACACAATTTTTGGCTCTAAAGGGCACGCAGAGAAAAATAAAGTCAGAGATGACAACTTAGAAATAATGATACAAGAGAAAGAAATACCATCAGAGGTACATTCTAGAAGCCAAGGGCAGAGAAAGTTTAAGGAAGACAACAGGGCTCAAACTGTCAAGAGGGACAAGAACTGAAAGTCATCCTCTACATTTGGTAATTACAAAGTCATTGATGATTTTCCCCAGGGAAATTTTGGTGGCATGATAAAGTTAGAACTATACTCAAGATCAAGCACGAGGCTCATGCCTGTAATCACAGCACTTTGGGAGGTGGAGGCAAGAGGATTGCTTGAGCCCAGGGGTTCTAGACCCGCCTAGGCAACCTGGTGAGACCTCATCTCTACAGTAAACTGAAAAATTAGCCAGACATGGTGGTTCATGCCTTTAGCTCCAGCTACTTGGAAGGCTAAGGCAGAAGGACCACCTGAGCCCAGCAGGTCGAGGATGCGGTATCTGAGCATGGGTGACATAGTGAGAGTCCAACTGGAAAAAAAAAGGACTATATCCAGTTTATCGAGGAAGAAGAAATGCTGAGGGTGGATTATTTTTCCTTTAATAGTATTAAATGGTGACTGTAAATAGAAGATAGTACAGATGAGAGATTCAGGAGAAAATGTGGGAAAAGGCAAGAAGTACACAGGATATTTAGACTAGAGAATCTCCACCCACAAGATGAGAGAAAGGAGCTAGAAACCAGAGGCCAGGCTCGGTGGCTCAGCCTGTAATCCCACCCCTTTGGGAGGCTGAGTTGAGTGGATGGCCTGAGCTTGTGGGTTCGAGACCTGCCTGGGCAACTTGGCGAGACCTCGTCTCTACAATAAGTCAAAAATGAGCCGGGTGTGGTAGCGCGCGCCTGTAGTTCCAGCTACTTGGAAGGCTGAGGCGGAAGGATCGCCGGAGCCCAGCAGGTCGAGGCTGCGGTGGCCGGGAGCGGCCACTGCACTCCAGTCTGGGCGACAGAGTGAAACTCCAACTCAAAAATAAAATAAAAAATAAATAAATAAAATAATCTAAGAAATTAATCTCCCTCATAGACAGTAATGAAAAACAATTGCAATACTAGCTAGTACCATTCATTTACTATGTGCCAGCCACTGTGCCATGAAATTTAATGCATTGTCCCACGTGATAAGTCCTCACATAACCCTTATGGTACCTTCCCCATGCTAGAGATGTGGAAACTGAGACAGATGTAAAATAAGAAGTTGGTCCAAGTTGGTTCCTACTATAAGTAGTTGAGCTACTCTGAACTAATCTGGGCTTATCTGAGCCCTGAAGCTTGACTCTAGAGTAAGAACACTTGACAACCAGCCTACATATTGTCAAGTGGGATGGTGAAAAAAGGAGCGAACTGCCACAACATCGATGAATCATCTCTCCAACCACCAAAGGCCGCCAATGAACATATAACAAGGACTGCAGTTTTGACTAGGACTCAAGAGTGGCATATACAAATGAATTCTCCATTATAAAGTGACTGTGTGTGAATATGTGAGTCACTTTTACAAGCAGCTGCCCTCTCCCTCATACCAGCTTATAAAATTCAATCTGCGCACTGCTTGTATTTTGTGCCTTTGTGGTTCCCATTTGTAAGTTATTTACTTAAGAACACAGGGTCAAAGGAACATAATTATTGAGTACATATGGTCACAGCACGTGGCTTCCGGCTTGCCCATCTGGACAGGATCAGGCTGGTGAGTTCCAGCATGCACATGTTTGGCCCTTAGTGATAATCCCAGAAAGCCAAGATCCGAGGTCAGGAAGACAGAGATTAGCCTCACACTGATGGAGTCTACTAGTAATCTACACTTCTTTCCAAATCGAGGTTAGCCCCAGTTCCTCCAGAGAGGCATCTCTGCTCTTTCAGCTACTTCATGTAGTAAATAGTGTGAGTGCCCTCATTCATCTGGAACTTCAAGTTCCTACTTATCTCTTGCACACTTCCAGGTTGGTGGTGTTCATGACATAGTTCCCGAAAATAGATCAACTAATGCTACCCATCAGCGAAGAAACTGCTTATCGTGTTTACTGTTGATGAAAAAACGTGCTGATCATGAGCCACCATCAAGACCACTAGATCCTGAGGTTTTGTTCCACCACATCTGCCTTATTTATTTCCTCAAGGAACAAATATGAACATGTACTGACACAGAGAAAGAACCAGTGCACAGCTTTTTCTCAATGCAAGACCACCTTGCCAACCACTTCGTGTACAGTATGAACCCAGATGACATATTCTAACCAATTGAGCTAATCAACCTAGATTCATTATTTTGCTTCCTGTGTTATGAGGTGGGTGAGCATAGCCAATACATGTTTTGAAGTGAAATGATTTCAGTCAAAAACACTGATGGATTGAATCATTTGTTCACAATTGAATCATTTGTTCACAATATTTCATTACTCCCAGACTCATCTCTATGAAGGAAGCCTGTTTTTTATTCAATTAACATGAGATTCTGTCATATGGCTTGGTTCAGCCAATGGAATCTGAGCAGAAGTGATTTATCCTATAATCAAGCAGAAGCTGTAAGAACCATTGTAATGTTCCCCCGTTACTCTTCCCTCTACCATAAGAATGTCCTGGCTCCATCTTCAAGGGTCCCAGAATGAACATATAGAGTGAAGCTTCAGCCAGTCTATAGCTAATATGTACTGTTGGGTGAGACATAACCTTTATCATAATAAGTCACTGAGATTTGGGGGCTACGCTTGGTAATCATAGCATAATCTCCGGAAAACTGAGAGTGGAGAAACCTACTTGTAGACATTTCATACTCTTCCTCTGGCTTTTGTCACACCACAGACATAGAATGCAATCTGAAGCTCAGTCTCTGAAAACAACAGTGAAATGAGATAAGAATTATGTAAAAGATGAGTTGGTTGAGAAATTGAAGCTTGGTACTGGAATCTCTATCCTGTTCCATCTATATACCTGTGCTTGTACCAATACCAGACTATTTTGATTATTATAGCTTTGTAATATAAAATTTAAAGTCTGGGAGTATGATACCTTCCGGTTTTTGGTTTTCTTTGTTTGGGTTTTTGTTTTCTGAGGATTATTTTGGCTATTCATAGTCGTTTATGCTTATGTTTCTGTATGAATCCCTGGTTTGTCATTTCCAGGTCTGAGAAGAATGCTGCTGATAATTTAATGGGTATTGCATTAAATCTGTAGATTGCCTTGTATAGAATGGACATCTTACCAATGTTGATTCGTCCAATCCATGAGCATGGAATATTTTTCCATTTGTTTGTGTCATCTTTGATTTCTTTGCGCGGTATTTTGTAGTTTTCATCGTAAACATCGTTCACATCTCTGGTTAGGAAGATACCAAGGTATTTCATTTATTTTATGGCTATAGTGAGGGGGATTGTGCTTTTTATTTGAGTTTCTGTTTGTTTATAGTTGTATAAAAATGCAACTGTCTTTTGCACATTTATTTTATACCTTGAGACTTTGCCAAAGTCCTTTATCAGTGTAAGGAGGTTTTCGAGGTATAGAATCATGTCGCCTGCAAAGAGGGATAACTTAGCTTCCTCTTTTCCTATTTGAATACCCCTGATTTCCTTCTCTTGTCTGATTATTCCAGCTAGGACTTCCAATACTATAATGAACAGGAGAGGTAAGAGTGGACATCCTTGTCTTGTTCCACTTTTCAGGGGAAATGGTTCCAATTTCTGTCTGTTGAGCAGTATGTTGGTTGTGGGTTTCTCATAGATGGTTCTTACTATTTTGAGGTATGTTCCATCTATGCCTAGATGTTCAAAGGTTTTTATCAAGAAGGGGTGCTGGATTTTATCAAAAGATTTTTCCACGTCTAATGATATAATCATATGGTTTTTGTCTTTACTTCTGTTGATGTGTTTAATTATGTTTATGTCTTGTGGGTGTTAAACCAGACCTCCATGCCAGGGATGAAGCCTACTTGGTTATGGTGGATGATTTTTGAGATGTGTTGTTGGATCTGGTTTGCTGGAATCTTGTTGAAAATTGTAGCATCTATGTTCATCAAGGATATTGGCCTATAGTTCTCGTTCTCATCTTTGACTTATCTTCGACAAAGCCTCCACCACCAACCACTGGGGAGAGGAGAAGCTATTCAGTAAATGATGCCGGGAAAACTGGCTGACCACAAGCAGAAGGTTAAAACAAGACCCCTACCTATCATCATACACAAAAGTCAACTCTAAATGGATCAAAGACCTAAATGTAAAACCTCAAATTATAAGAACCTGAGAAAATGCAGGAGACACCCTTATGGAAATTGGAACTGGCAACCAATTCCTGATCAAAACCCCAAGTGCTCCTGCCATAAGAGATAAGATAGACAAGTGGGACCTCATCAAACTGACAAACTTCTACAAAGCCAAAGAAACCATCAAGAGAGCAGGGAGACAGCCCACAGACTGGGAAAAAAATATTTGCCAACTGTATATCTGACAAAGGCCTAACATCTAGGATCTACAAGGAACTCAAATGTGCAAAAAGAAAAAACAAACAGCCCTACTACAAAGTGGGCAAAATATATGAATAGGTACCTCTCAAAAGAAGACATACAAGCAGCCAACAGATACATGAAAAAATGCTCAGCCTCACTAGTCATCAATGAAATGCAAATTAAAACCATGCTGAGATACCACCTAACTCCAGTTGGGATGGCCATCATCAATAGCTCAAAAAACAACAGATGCTGAAGAGGATGCAGGGAAAAGGAAACACTTCTACACTGTTGGTGGGAGTGTAAACTAGTATATCCTCTGTGGAAAACAGTTTGGCGATTGCTAAAAGGTCTAAAAATTAACCTTGCATACGACTCTGCAGTTCCCCTGCTGGGAATATACCCAGAGGAATTCAAATCACTCTATAAAAAAGATACCTACACACGCATGTTTATTGTAGCATTGTTCACAATTGCAAAAAATGGAACCAACCGTGCTGTCCATCGAAAGAGGACTAGATTTTTTTAAATGTGGTACGTATACATGATGGAATATTATGCAGCCATAAATAAGGACAAAATTATGAATTTCACAGCAACAAGGAGGGACTGAGAGTCTATAATACTGAGTGATCTATCACAGAAACAAAGAACTGAATATCACATTTTCTCACTCATATGTGGGCCTTGAACAATTGTTGTAATACTATAAGAAAAGGATTGTCAGTAGTGGGAAATTGCTAGGGGGCTGGACTGGCAGTAGTGGGATTCTGCCAGGGGGAGGGGGCACACCTCATCAACAAGAGTGATGCCACACAAAAAAAGAAAAGAATTGTGTCAGACGACTGCTGAAATTGTTTGGTGGGATAAGGGATGGAGAGCTCCTAGGACGGTGTGAGCTCTGTACAAATGTAGTTCCCTCCCCACCATAACTGCCTCCCTTTCCGTTCTATTCCCACTTCCATGGTGAAGTAGGAAATGGCAGATAATGCCAACCAGGGTCTTGACTTTTCTCTGTACTGGTGTGACAAAGAAATCATACACAGTTCCTGCCTCACAACACGTGCAGTCGCTCTGGCAGAAAAATGCAGCACATGCATGCTTGCTTCCTCATACATTAAAGTGAGACTCCAGCATCCAAGTGGAAAGTTAACAAACGTGATAGAATTGTCTTTGGGATGGAGGCCAACCAGCACTCACAACGTTCCCACTCCCAGCCACTACCAAACCTCCTCTGCCTATACACCACCGCCACCCCCTTCCAGCCATTGCTTCCTGATCTTAAAGTCTGGATTAGACTGCCCTTCTTTGCACTCACACACACCCTTTACTTCCGCCTTCTCACAACTATTACTCTGGAATGAATTTACTAGTTTTTGGAGTCAATCCTTCCACTAAACGATAAGAGAATAAGCTGTATTTTCTATATTTTATTCCTAGAAGTCAGTTCATGCCTGGAACATGGAAGGCATTTACCAACATTTTTTGAATGGACGAGTGGATGTGATCAATTAATTTCCTCATAATGACTTTTGAGGTTCCCACTGCAAATTGACGAATTTAGTATGCCAGGTGCCCAGGGCTCCACTCAGTCCTCATAGATAGTTTTCTGAACCGACAAACTCACTCCCCACTATGAAAACTCACTCCCCACTGATTTACATATGTCTGCAATCTTAAAGCACTCATATAGCTCATTGGAAATTCAAATGGGTAATCCCACAAATTTAATTATCAGTTCTTGATTAAGAGAGTGTTGACTTTTATTAAAACTGGAGAAATATGTCCCAAAAGTCAATTAATAGCTTGAGAGTAACCATGCACTTCATGAAGCTGAAATCTGCCAAAACAGGGTTATTCTAAGGTATGTTCAGAATAGTTTCCAAGTCTGTAATAAGTGTTTCCATAGTTGCTTAAACTGTAATAACTTATAGATAAGGTATTTTTCCAAAAACAGCATAATGAACTCAAATATCCTTTATATTTTAGAAGAACTCCAAAGCTTCCAGAGTAGGACAATGTCCTTACTTGCTCTCTCGGGATGTATAAAAAACTTTAGTCCTGTAAGAATCTCTGTGAAAATGAGGGGTTTTTGTTGTTGTTGTTTTTTTGAGTCTGAGTCTCACTCTATCACCCAGGCTGCTGGAGTGCAGTGGCACACTCACAGTCACTGCAGCCTCAAACCGCTGGGCTCAGGCAATTTCTCTGTCTCAGCTTTCTAAGTAGCTGGAGCTATAGCCACGTGCCACCTATCCCACTAATTTCTTTTATTTATTATAGAGTCGCCGTCTCTCCAAGTTACCCAGGCTGGTCTCGAACCCCCGGACTCCGGCAATCCTGTCACCTCTGCCTCCCGAAGTGCTGGGATTACAGGCGTGAGCCACTGCACCTGGCAGATTTTTGTTCTGTTTACCTCACATAGTACCTTTATTATCCAAAAAAAAACTCTGAAGATACACCATCTTCAGTAGGGAGACATCTTTCCACCTCATCCTTCTGTTAACTTCAGTCACTGAAGCCTATTTTCTTCGTTTAATGGGATTAACAGAAGCAAATCACTAGACCTTTTTTAAACCAACCTTCCTTTCTCTTGTTCAGTGAAATTCCCCTCACACCCATCACTCAGGCCCTGCTGGTCTTGGCAGGCACTAAGAAGACAGGAGGAAGTGCAAACAGGATTTCATGTGGTTTAAAATTACTAAACTGAGAAAAAAAAAAGTAATGCTTTCTCAAATTAGCCATAAGGCTACAAACAAGAAAGGCAAGTGTGAGGCAGGTGTTTTGGAGAGCTACACAGGTGGTCTACATGGCTTCCAGGATCCTTTCTACTCTACGATTGTATATCAAGCTGTCTACAGCACATATTGTCTCCATAAGATTTTTCTTGTTCATTTTACGGCTGGTTCAAATGAATTTTTTTTTTTTTTTCCGCCACAGAGTCAGGGACTCAAAGTTTCAAGGTTTCGGAGCCACCCAAGTTCTCCACAGAGAACGGCCAACCAGCCCTAAAGAAACTGCTTTCAGCACTGCCAGCATTCTGTGAAGTCCCTCCCAGCTTAACTGCTCTGGCCTGGCGGCAGAAGGGCAGAAAGGACAGTCCCTGGAAGGCGAGGAAGGGCGCAAAGCCCTCTGCCAACCCGAGATGGTGCCCCAGGAAGAGTTCCTTCCAGAAGAATGGCGAGGCGGCTTCAGCAGGCCTTTCACCTCCAGCCCTTCCAAGCCCACCCCCATCTCCTTTTCTTCGCCCCTTCCCCTTTCCCCCTTCCCCTCCGACCACCCCAGTTCTCCACTTCTAACTCGCCCCTTTTCCTCGCCCTTTGTTGAAGGCGTCCTGCGCAGGGGGTGGTCATTTTCCCCTGGAGGCGAACTGAGGAATTCACCTCCGGGGTTTGCCTGCCGGAGCCGCCGGGAGAAAGAGTCCCGCCCTGGCGACGGCCCCTGCTCCTCGGCCCAGCTCGCCCGGAGGAAGGCGCTGGGGTCCGGCCCTCGGGGTGCCCTCGGCCCCGTCCCTGCCTGGGCGGCGGCCAGCCAAGGGCCCGGGAGCTGGGTCCCCGTCCACACCGCCTGCCCCGCGGCCCGGCATCGCGTGGAAAGCGCTGCCCTCCGGCGTTCGCAGCCG
>NW_007253900.1:69692-97394 GCF_000164805.1 Carlito syrichta
GCGCGGTTCTCGTGCGGACCGTCCCCGAACGGGCGAGCCCCAGGGGTGGGCATGGCGTGTGGCTGGCTCGGGCGTGCCCGCCCGCGTCCTGGCAGAAGGATTCCCGGCAGCTCAGAGACTCAATGGATGTCGAAGCGTGTGCCAGGAAGGGGGGAAACACTCGAGTCGGAATCACGCGGAGACGGGGCTCCGGGGGGCGCGGAGGACGGGTGATTTCAAAGCCTTGGATGATCAAGGACCGCACGGTCGCCACAGCCCTCCGAAAAGAATGGTGTGCTCGGTCCTGATCAACAAATTACCCGGGTGGGGAGGCGATGGGACGGACTCGTTTTCTCACGTTAAAAAAAGAAAGCTTGGGAGTCAGAGTTAAGATGGGAAGTTTGATCTTCACCTATTTCCACCCAATACTGCAAGGTGAGATGCTGGCCCCTTATGTCGCGAACATCAAGGGGAACTGAAGCTGAAGGGACGCGGTTCCCGCTCCTGTCGCAGGATCATACGTGGTTTGGCATGGATTGTTGAAATACGTTTACTTTGGCATGTTTCTGCCAGTGTCCAGTTTTGGAAGGACCCGGCATTCAACCCGATACTCCTTGTCCTTGAGGCGGGAGGACGAGACAGAGGACCTCAGCATCCCAGGGGGCTTCTTCCTAACCTCATTGTCCTTGGCCGCCTCCGGCACCAAATCTCTTGGGGTGGGAAGGGGTCCCCAAGCAAGCAATGGAGGCTGAAATGGGTTGAGAAAACTGTTTTTCCCCAAAAAATTCAGGCTCCTTTTACCCTTCTTCTTACGTTTCCCCCCCTAGCTCTAACCAGTACATGTTCCTAGTCTGAACTTGACATTGCTCGGGAATGTATATTTGCCGTAGTTCCCCCCTCAGACCTCATGTGCATCACCCGAAACAGCTGCAGGTGGCTGGTGAGTCAGGGGCTTCCCTCACCTAACTCTGTGCATGAGAAGTGAAGCTGACGCCTGGTCTGGTTCCCTGCACAGCCTCCTCCGTGCGGAGCCTGTTTGAAATGCCTTCGAAATACACGAGAAGACTGGGGGCCAGCCTTTCTTCTCTTGCTGGTGCAGTTGTTTTTCTGCTGCATGAAATGAGATGACCCTGCCTTCATCAGATAAGTGAGCGCAGGTGTTTGAGGCCCACTTAGCAAATGCACAGAATATGCCTGCCCGCCTTTTCCTCCCATCAGAACTTTAGCCTCCAGCCCACAGAGCTGTCATGATGAAGCAGACCTCCTAAGTGGCACTCAGCTAAGTTTCTGTGTCATGTTGAAACAAAAGTATGTTGCTCAGTTCTAAAATTGCACAGAATCTCACAACTAAACATTTTGCTGCAGAGGGGTGGGTGAAGTACTTCTGCCCATGCATTTCATCACTGAGAGCTATATAGAGACACTCATTCAAATCCTGATTCATCCTTGTTGATAGACCTTAACTATTATGTCATCATCATCAGCTATGGGCTTCAGAAGTCCCAAGGATTTCAACAGATCTCGTGAGACTTCTAATACCAGAACTGGAAAGGAGCTTTAAAAAATGTAGCCAGGATTCTAGTCTTCGGGTATAGGCATGTCAAAATATTCCTTTAGGCGGTGGTTGCTTCTTTCATAGACATTTCCAGGGACGAACACTTAACAGATTATTTTTATAATAAAACGTATGCAAATCAACAATGTGTATCCACCAGTTGGCAAATTTTAAATTCCTCAGAAATCAACATCATAAACATAGCAAGCTCAAGTGCTCACTCCTTCTTCTCCTTCTGCCCATGACGACTTCACTCAGGGCACGCCCCCAGACCAAGCGCTTAGAGGCTGTGGCTTATGTCTCAAAACTTGCCCAAGGGAATGGTGCCTCCCCTGCAACTTACCCTGATGTCACCTTTGTTAGCTGTTTTGATACCTATGAAAAGCATTTGCTCTCCAGTTCTTCTTATGGATACGTGGTCATCAGCAATCGGGTAAATAAGTTTCCATTCTTTTGAGTTGGATCACAAAGTCAGGGATTCTCAGAGGTGGTGTCTAGGAAGAGACAAAATCCAGGACACATTTCTAGTTCAGGTGACACTGCAATACATTCCCATTTTCAGCTGTTCGATGAGGTCATTATTCAAGAGGAAAGAAAGATATATCATCTGCAGCACCTTGTCCCCACCTGGTTCAGGCGCCTCCCAGTGCCCAGGTCGGGACACATCCCGCCCCACTACCATCACCAAGATACCAAGGATTCAAAATGAAAAGTAGACCTCTTTGCAGAAAGTCTCAGGCCCTGAATTGTTTAGTCATCATCTCATTACCTGTGTCAATTCCCTGCACTTCATCTTTGCATGCAGGTCCTTCTTTCTGTTTGTTATGATTGTCCTTCTTGCAATTATATTTCTTTACTAACCTTTACAACTAAGAGATCTAAACCTCACTATCACACAATATACCCAGGTAACAAACCTGCACATGTGCTCATGCATCTAAAATTTTTTAATATGTAAATAAAAGTAAAAAATCTAAATCTAATATTTTAATATGGAAAAGCTTTTCTTCTTTCTCTACAGGCTTATTTACATGAAAAAAATAAGCTTGAGGGTGTTCAAAAGCTGAATTTCCACTATGTAGGAATATATTGTTCAGACCATAAAGTACTGAGGCTACCTTGGGACAAGAGGGGAGACTGACATCTCATACTGTGGCTATCTTCTTCTCCACCTACCACACTTTCATATGTGGTGGCATCAGGGAAACACTGAAGATGGTTATGCTCTCCAAGGGGAGAGCCCCGGAAAGTGGAATTATTTCTTGGAGGGTCGGTCCCTTAAAGTACAGGCTTCCCCAGCTAGGTTTAAGTGTTCTGGGAACCCACTGGCATTAGTGTACCAGTTAGCATTGTTGTGAGAGGCTGCATTCAACTTCGGTGAATTTATTTTTGGCGATTCTTTCAGTTTGTTTGCCTGTTTCATGATGGGTGATTTCCAAGCGCACCTGCCCTCACTGCACTGAGTATTCAGCCCCAAGTGACTCTTCTGTTTTCTCGGATGAAACATTTTGCCAGTGTGGAGGAGGGGGGGGGGAAACTGGCAGAAGCACTAGCAGGCATCAAAATCAACCAGTTCAAAACTGTTTTGAGCAGTGGAAAAAGTGTCTCCATACATGTATTGCAGGGGCTCCCAACCCCGGCGGTGGACCAGTACCTGTCCGTGGCCTGTTAGGAACCAGGCTGCACAGCAGGAGGCGATTGACAGGCAAGCAGGGCTCTGCTGTCAGGCCCCTGGTGTCATTAGATTCTCATAGGAGAGCACAAGGCGAACCCTGTTGTGAACTGCACATGCAGGGATCTAGATTGTGCACTCCTCGTGAGAATCTAATCTACCCCTCCCCCAACTCCCGTGGAGAAAGTGTCTTCCACGAAACAACCGGTCCCTGATGCCAAAAAGGTTGGGGACCGCTGGGGTGTTGCATCAAACAGACAGGACTTTAAAGGTTGGAGTTTAAACATGTAAGGATAAATAAACCATTTTTTATAAATAAATACCAGGGGTTTTTGCGTCTCCCCCAGTATACATGAGTGAGAGACAGATAAGTGAACAGGACAGAGAAAAGGAGAAATCACTTGTTTTGAAAATGAACAGCAGCTCCATAGAGTGGCTGACTTCTCCCTTTCTTTTTCCTCCCTGAGTCATTTTCTAGAACCAGTATTGTGGCTCCTAAAACTTGGGGCCCAGGACAGACAATTTGCCAAAGTTGGTCTTCCTGGGAATTAATGAACTTTCATCAACATCTCATTGAATTTTCATAATTTGGTATTAATTTTCACATTGTGGATTAAGAAACTGAGAACTAGACTTTTATAGAGATCATCCAATCAGTTGGCATACTCCCGACTCCCGGATCATAACATATTGATAAAATTCTTTAAAACTCTACTTCTAATACAGTTTAATTCTAATTTCATTTTTCATTTTTAGTTCTCTTATTTTGTCTCACCCACTGTGGATTAACGGTGGTCCTGGTTCACTATGGTCCTTGTCCAAATAGATTTCAGTGTTTTTATTTCACGACTGTATTCCCCTAAAACATGTCAAATGAAAAATACATTTAGCCAGGGGAACTCTTCAGTAGGTTCATTCTTAGCTCTCTCATGTTGATCAATTCTCAACATATGCAGTTGTAGGATTAGGAAGAGAGAGTCCTTTAGAAGAAGCTGTACAACCTAATCCTTCTGCATCTGGATCATTTTAAACTACAAGTTCCAAGAGGAGTGAACATCTCCAGATTCTAGTTATCAGTGCAGACCAGATGGAAGGTCTTTATGAAATCTGGCATGAGAAGGAAAGCATTTTTATAGCAAGGAAATAATATTTTGAGAAATAGCAACCAGCAATCACAGCTTACAGTTCCAAAACTCTCAGATTCTTCTAATGATCCCATCTACCTAAAGTGCCCAAATAAAGTAAAACCAGACCCCATGAAATGGCTTTTCTTAGATGCAGCTGTTCTTTATCCTTTTATCAGATAATGGGCATGTGGTGATTTTTCCAAAGATTTGGGAAGGACCTGGCTC
Organism: Carlito syrichta; assembly: GCF_000164805.1. Lineage (NCBI taxonomy): Eukaryota > Metazoa > Chordata > Mammalia > Primates > Tarsiidae > Carlito > Carlito syrichta. The sequence continues at coordinate 74,251 of NW_007253900.1, forward strand.
AAACATTAAAGTATGGGTTTTGTTGGGACAGCTTACCCAAGAAAGTTAAATGTGCATCAAGATTCACATTCTTGGGAACTGAAGACAAGCCAGTGTGTCTTCTAGGAATAAACATCAAGTAGATAGAGAGATTGATAGTCCCAAAAGTGACTTAGATTCCAATACTCCAATAATGCTCCCAGTTATAAACACATTCTTCTTCACTGGTGGGGAGGGGCAAGGGGGAAGGAGTTCATATATGCTGAGTGTCTGCTATGTTTCAGGGATTGTGCTGAGAGCTGCCCACATATATTATTTTATTTTATGCTCACCAATGCACATCAAGGTAGGTAGTATTAGCCTCATCATTCGTTTATTTAGAAACTGCAGTGGGTTTGAGACCCGCCTGGGCAACCTGGCGAGACCTTATCTCTACAATAAATCAAAAATTAGCCGGGTGTGGTAGCGCACACCTGTAGTTCCAGCTACTTGGAAGGCTGAGGTGGAAGAATCGCCGGAGCCCAGCAGGTCGAGGTTGAGGTGGCCGGGAGCGGCCACTGCACTCCAGTCTGGGCAACAGAGTGAGACTCCAACTCAAAAAAAAAAAAGAAAAAAAGAAAAGAAACTGCATTTGTCATCAAGTCACTTAGCTTGCTGTCCTTTTCAGGAAAGAAATTAGAATGCAATGAACACACACAAGGGAATTAACTAGAGAGGAGGTTTGAGAGGCAGGTGCAGGTCATGGAGGGGATCTGTGAATTTGGACTTTACCCTTGGAGGAATCACTGTATAGTTTTTTAAGGTTTTTGTGAAGAATAATATATATACAGAAAAGTGTACAAATCATGTTAAGCTCAGTGACCTTTTTCAAAGTGAGCACACCCTTGTAACTAACCACCACCAAGATAAGAAATGAAGCGTCACCATTATATAAATTCTCTTCCTGTCCACCCAGTTCTTACTTCACCCTGCCTGCCTTCCAACATCATAAATTATCGTGAGCCTTATATACCTATAAATCATATAGAATGATCTCTCATGATTTGGTTCAATGTTATAACCATGAGTTTCACTCGTGAGGATGGTAATACCAGAGATTTGTTTTTTTTTATTGTTGTATACCATTATATTATATGAATCTGTCACAATTTAATTATCCACCCTACCATGGATGGGCATTTTGGTTTTTTCCAGGTTTTTTGCTGTAATCGATAATGCTTCAGATTGGACATGTCCAGGGTGGTGTGGCTATAAACAATCAAGCTCCATTGTAGTATTTTAAGCTGTTAGCCAACATCATTAGTTTGGTGTTAGAGGCTCACTCTGACCACAACGTGGAGTGGAAAAGGAGCAGGTCTGGCGGTAACAGTGGCCACGGTGAGAGCCTGAAGGTGGGCAGTAACAGTAGACATGGAGACAGGGAAACTAAAATCAGATGAATTTGGTCTGTAGGAGAAGAAGGAAGTGATAACGTGTTGAGATTCAATGGGTGTGAGGAGCGGAAAAAAGTATGGAATGCAGGACAACTCCCAAATTCCTAAATCTGGTAGATAACGTTTCCTTTAGCCAAGACTGAGAAGACAGGAGAATAAACAAAAGCATATTTACTGGATCTCAGAAAGGTTGAAAGAATTGCCCACCGTGACTCCAAATCTGTACTTCTGCTACCAAGCATTGCTTTGCTTCTTTCCTGGCTCTCACTCTGCCCCTCCCTTCTGCGACAGCCGCCTCCCACGGCCCACCCCAAGTGGCAGTGGTACTCACCTAAAAAGCAGCATGACTGCTCCATATTTCCTGAACTGCTAGCCGATGAATCATTGGCTTTTCCCTTCCGTTTTGCCTTGTTTTAGCACATAATTACAAAAGGCAGGAGACGATGATGAATCAGCTAAAACTTTGTTTTACCTTTCAGATTACAAGACAGAATTCAGAGGAAGTGAATGTATACAAAAGAAGTATAATTTGAAGGGGCTAGTCTTGATCAGGGTGGTTCAAGAGGATAGATCCAGCTAAGAAAATGTACAGGGAAGCGAGTTCCAACACTTTCTAGAATAAATTTCTAACACTATCTGGTGATGCAATTAGACTGCTCATAAGGTGTGAATTCTGCTTCATTGGCGTGTGACTAGACAGCGTCTTTGGGGGCACGTGACAGGCTGGGTTCTCCCTGACCCAGACTCTGAGCTGGGGCTTAGTGTGCAGGATCTTTATTAAGAAAGCCCTTGGCACCACCACACTGGAAGAAGAGAAGGAAGCAGGGTTGGGCAGAGGAAGAAACTGAGCTGCAAAATAGGCCCAAGAACACTCTAAGCAGACTCCACGGGGAGGAGCTCCAAGCTAAAATTATCCATCAGAGTTGTTCCAAGCTGCAAAATGATGAGCCTTTCCAACCCCTTCTTCTCTCAATTGCTGAATGTGGTCTACCTCAGGAAGGGCATGATCTTAGGTGAGACAACTCTCTGCAGCTGAGGACATACCTGAAGGGCATGAGAACCAAAGGCTCTTCTGACAGCCATCCCAGCTGGGTTACAAGCCTTTTCTTGAAGTAGAAATGTGGGCAGTGTGTCTCTATGTCCATCTCAGGAAGCTTTTAACACAGGACTTCAGCCGGGCTCAGTGGCTTGGCCTGTAATTCCAGCACTTTGGGAGGCTGAGACGAGTGGATTGCCTGAGCCTGCGGGTTCGAGACCAGCCCAGGCTACTTGGCGAGACCTCGTCTCTACAATAAAATAAAAATCACCAGGCGTAGTAGCACACGCCTGTAGTTCCAGCTATTTGGGAGGCTGAGGCGAAAGGATCGCTGGAGCCCAGAAGGTCGACGCTGGGGTGACCGTGAGCATGCATGCAACTGCACCCCAACCTGGGTGAAGGAGTGAGACTCCAACTAAAAAACTAAAATAAAATAAAATAAAACACGGACTTCAACCACAGAGGATTAAACTAGGTAACTTTCCATGGTACATCCAACTCTGAGATCTGTGTTTACTTATTTCATTATACCCATGTTTTTAAGCCACCAAAGATTTACAGTAATAAGCTATTTCACACTTAATCTTTCTTCCCTCCCATTCAACAAGTGAATATATCACTTGAACCACTCAAAGTAGATGAGAGGCAGAAACCTCTATAAACAATGTGACCCCTTGATAAAGAACTTCTGTTAAGAAGGTAGAGAGCTGTACTGCTAACTTTCTTCAGTAGCAACTTTTTTTGGGGGGAGGGGGGTTGGAGTCTCACTCTGTCGCCCAGACTGGAGTGCAGTGGCCACTCCCAGCCACCGCAGCCTCAACCTGCTGGGCTCCAGTGATCCTTCCGCCTCAGCCTTCCAAGTAGCTAGAACTACAGGCATGCACTACCACGTCCGGCTGATTTTTGATTTATTGTAGAGATGAAGTCTCGCCAAGTTGCCCAGGCGGGTCTCGAACCCGCTGGGTCAGGCAATTCACTCACCTCAGCTTCCTAAGGCACAGAATTACAAGCTGAGCCACCGAGCCCGGCTAGTAGCAGCTTTTTAGATGATCGTAAAGAAATGGCTGTGTTTGTGCTGTGTATTACTTGTATTTACACTTGAAGTAGATTTTACTGTAGCTGCTCTTTGATGACTGGACCTGCGTGACAACCGAAATACAATGGGAAAATGTTCATAAAAAACCTCCCTTTACTGTTTCTGCCTATTCAACTCAGAAACATGGTATCCTGTAGAAGCATGTTATAATATGCACTTTTGAAAAAGAGCTAACTGATACCTGTCAGCTTGAAGGACCTCTTGGAGCAGACTCTGCTGTGGAAGCTCCTTCTCTCATGTCAGACACAGCAGCCCCTGAGCTTGGGATGGTGCCCCTGACCTCATAACTCATTCTGGCTTTGCTGCTGCCCCTATCTTTGCCACAACTATATTTAGTGGATTCCCACCAAGAGCCACTCCACAACGTTTCTGTGGGCTAGAAAGGGCAAAATTACACTCTGCTTTCTGCATCCATCCCAGCTTCATTCCTGGATGTGATTGACTTTCTCCTTCACTTTGGTCTCTTTTCAGACATAGTTTTGGTGTCTGCAAAAGCATCATTATTAAAGAAACATGGAGTGGTTTTTTTTTGTTGTCGTTGTTGTTTTGTTTTTGTTTTTTTTGTTGGAGTCTCACTCTATCACCCAGGCTGGAACGCAGTGGCCCGCTCACTGTCACCCCAGTATCGACCTGCTGGGTTCAAGCAATCCTTCCATCTCAGCCTTCCAAGTAGCCGGAACTACCAGCACACGCTACCATGCCCAGCTAACTTTTTGATTTATTGTAGAGATGAGGTCTCACCAAGTTTCCCAGGCTGTTCTCGAACCCATGGGCTCAGGTAATCCCCTCACCTCGGCCTCCCAAAGTGCTGGAATTACAGGAAGTGTTTGTTTGTTTTTTTAATACCGTTGGCTATTTGACCTTCATTGTGTTCATTTTCTGCAGCATTCTTTTTCCAGTTCTCCAATTCACTTCTCCTGATTATAACCTGAGGCCCCCCCTTACTTTGTTCTTATCATGACCCAAAATAAGTTCTTTGACCACTCTGCACCCTAGTCAGCCCATTTCTAAAATGAGATTAACAATTCCTGCAATATAGACCCATTGGAAGGAGTAAAGAAAGGGTGATTCTGCACCCTAGTTATTACAATTATGATCTTTATTTTTATTCCTGTGAGGAGAGTTGTAAAAATAATCCTGGTATAAATTTAGGTGAAATGTGTGGTGCCGGCCTTGTAGGAAATAAAGGGAGCTAAATCAAGGCTGATTTCCACTGCCCTGAGCCCTGTTGACAAGAACGTGTTCTCTTTTAATTCCTAAACTTTGCCTCAGATCAAGTATGACCTCAAGCCCCAGAGAAGTTCCTTGAATGCTGCCTTCACCAGCTACTAAATCCTCAAACTTTGAATCTACCAATAAATTCTTTCTTTATAAATGCAGGAGAAGAGAATAGTCATTTTTCTCTGGAGTTCCCTTTGTAGTTACTATGCATCCAGAGGGCCGCATGATTTCTGCATGCTTTGTGGCTTTGTGGTGATGTCTCTCAAACCTTAGTGTGCAGAAGAATCACCTGGAAAGCATGTTAAACCTCAGGTTTATGGCCCTACCTGCAAGACTTCTAATCAGTAAGGAAGAGTAAGGCCAAGAATTTGCATTTCCAACAAACTCCCAGGTGTGCTAACACTGCTAGTCTATACGCCTAGGCTGCACTTTGGGTGCCGAGAGCTGCAGGGTTGAGCATGACATACGTTAAACATGTTTGTTACAGCTAAACAAACAAAAAATATACAATGAAACTTACTCTTACTAGTCCTGCTTATAGACAAGTCATCCTCAAGCAAGAAAATATGTTGCTGTCGTGTTGCAAATATTGTATTACCATAGTTTTCTTTGTGGGGAACTCAAATTGCCTTTTAAAATGAGCAAGCCTATCACATCAGTGTGCCAAGAGTCAACTCAAGATTTACCAAAAGTTTATAAAATTCATGATATGTTCATCATTTTAAAAACTCCTAGTAAACTAGAAGTAAAAAGGAACAGTTTTTTCCAATGATATCCTTATCAAACAAAGGCCAACAATGGTCACACTGCAGAGTTGAAAGAAGGATACCTGCTATTACCATCATTGGACACAGAATGTTCTAAACAATGCAGCGGAAGGACAGTGGAAGGAGGGTAGGAGGGAGTGAGGGAAGGAATAAATATTATAAATATTAGTCAGGAAAGCTTTATTATTATTTACAGATGATGTAATGATCTACTAGGAAAACTCAAGTGAATAAATAAAAATGCCATTAGAAAGAATGAGAGAATACATTAAGATGGCTAGCTACAAAAATCTACAAAAGTCAGTCGCTTATCTGGTTAACAGCAATATACTCACAAGGATTTATTTTGAACTTGCACTTTGCTGGGCAGAAAACATGCCTGAGTAGTGAAAGATGTTGTCACAGTCCAAGAAAAATGGAAAATGTAAGCTCATCTCCTCTGAGGAAGATGGAGGGAGAAGCTCTTGCAGGAAAGGACTCCATATTTGAACACTCATCCCCCTGAATTCGATAATGTTTATCCCTCCATGATTTCTGACAACAGTGTGCTGTTCTAGTTCATTCTTTCTTGTATTATTATAAGTGAACGAGAATTGCATACGTACTTAAGTACCTTACATCTTAACTTTTATTACATAGTGCAAATTTTAAAGTTGAACTCTACGCTACTCGAAGAAATATGTGCCTACTGCCACAAGAATTCGACATTTAGTAATTCATAAATACTATCCTACCATATAGTTTAGCATAACTTAAGTAAACATTCAAGAAAAAAAGCAGGGTTTCCTTTTTTATTATGGTTCCATTTGAACTGTTTTAACTTTCTGGCCATTCTGTCCTGAGTCTAATACAGTTTCTTACACAGATGCTTTAAAATATCAAGTAATAAATATGTCACTTAATTAGTCATTAGAAAAAATTATTTACAAGAATCAGCATAGTTTATTTCACAGATTATAAACAGGTAAAGTAATGCAATCTCCTTGCCTTTTCTGCAACACAATAAGCCTATTTCTAAGGCCACCTGGGGCCTTACTTTAAGCTCAAAGCATTGGAGAGCCAAAGTGTACTAACCCCAAGGTTTGGTGACTTACATATAAATGAAGCATCTTGCCAAGAAGGGATAAAAAATCACTTCAGAGCAAACAAAATTCTCAAAGCTCACAAGACTTACTAGTTTTTAGCTTGGTGGCTGACGGAGCTCTTGTGATGCAGATAGAGCAATTATTTCCAGCACCTCTCTAGCTATTTGTACCTTTATACTAAAAAGGTGTCCAGCCAGGTCCCACTGGCCTTCCGATAATCTCTCACATTGCGTTAAGTGTAGTGAGGGCCTCTTTCTCAGACATATACACCGTTAGCATGCGTTTAATTAATAATTAATGGTTATGTATTATTAGGATGGTTGTCACGTATCGCTGTTATCTTAAAACATGTGGTATTTGTGACTTATGTTTTGCCTGTTTAATAAAATGAGTATGATTCTAAGGGTGAAGAGTCATGGAACAGGGGCCTAGAGTCAGAGAACCTGAGTTAATACCCCACCTTCTTGGCTGTGTGAGCTGTATGGTCTGTCGCCATAACAATGGGCCCAGTCATACCTGTTCTACCTACCTTAACCTCCTTTTAGAGAAGTTTCCCACATCGAAGAGTGCTGTTGGAATTCATTATCACCTGTGTTAAGTCAGATTGTATCTTGTGTCCTATTCCTGGGGGCAATACAGCATGGGGTTCAAGCTCCAAACCCTGAAGTCCAGAGAGCCAAGTTTACATCCCAGCCCTGCCACTTGTTAACTGCTTGCTTGGGGAAAAAGTACTTCATCACTCAAAATCTCAGTTTCCTCATTTGTTAGACAAGGCTGGCATCATAGTACTATATCATAGGGCTGTTATAAGGATTAAATAAGCATATGGATTACCTATTGCTAACTAATAAATTACCCCAAAACCTAATGGCTTCAAACAGTACATTTTTATCATCTCACAGTGTCTATGGGTAGGGAATCTGGGTATGACTTAACTGGGTTCTCTGGCTCAGATCTCTCACAGACTACAATCAAAGTTTCAGCCAGGGATGCAAACATCTCAAGGCTCAGCTTAGGGAAAGATGTTCTTCTGAGTTCACCCATGTGGCTGTTGACAGGCCTCAGGTCCTGGGTGGCTGTTGGCTAGAGGCATTAGTTCGCTGCCACATAGACCTCTCTATAGGGCTACTAACAAAACACCTTCCTTCACCCAGATGTTGTGGCTTGCTTTCCTCAGAGCCACAGAAAAGCATCAGATATGCCAAAATGGGAGCCACAGTCTAGTATAACCTAATATCGGAAGTGATGTTCCATTGCTTCTGCTGAATTCTGAATTAGAGTCAAGTCCCTACTTCCAGCCAACACTCTAGGAGAGGGAATTAAATGAGGGCCTAAATACCCAGGAGGAAGCCGATTATTGAGAGCCACCTGAGATACTATCTGCCACAATATACTACAGGAAAAGCCTTTTGATAAGAACTCAATTCAGTATCACCTAGTGGTCTTACTATCTCATAGTAATGTTCTTAGACTGGAATTGAATAATCTATGTCAAAGAATTTGTAAAAAGAATTTGCAAAATATAAAGCACCATGCCATGTTAAGATTTTGTTAGTCTTATTAATGCTGAGAATCTAGTTTCACATTCCAGGTAGTGATACAAAAAGAGCAAACCAAGGATTAAGAGATGAGAATTCTTGCTCTGTGTGTGACCTTGGAAAAACCATTTATTTGTTTCACACTTTAGTTCTCTTTACAAGAGTGATCATAATAATAGAGTTACAGGAATAAAATGATATATTATACAGTCTTGCACCAGATTAACAACAGTCTGGTCAAAAATGAATCACACATATGATGGTGGTGCCATAGATTATAATGGAGCTGAAAAATTCCTAGAGCCTGATGACAGCGTGGTCATCACAATGGCGTCTTAGCATGGTGCGTCACTCATGAGTTTGCCATGAGGCTGGTGTAAACAAACCAAACGCACTGTCAGTCATATAAAAGTATAGCATACAGAATTATGTGACATATTCTTGATCATGATAATAAACAACTGCTTTTGGCTTAAGTATTTGTGATACTACACTTTTATCACTACCTATTTTAGAGTGTACTCTTTCTACTTATTTAAAAAAAAAGTTGCCTGTAAAACAGCCTCAGGCAGGTCCAGGAGGTACTCCGGAAGAAGGCATTGCCCCAGCTCCATGCACATTATTGTCCCTGAAGACTTTCCAGTGGGACAAGCAAGATGCAGAGGTGAAAACAGTGATACGGATGATCCTGACCCTGTATAGGTTGAGACTAATGTGTGAGTTTATGTTTCAGTTTTTAACAAAAAAGTTTTTTTTCACACACCCCCATTAAAAAGTGGACAAAAGACATAAATAGATACTTCTCAAAAGAGGAGATACAGGCAGCCAACAAACACATGAAAAAGTGCTCAGCCTCACTCCTCATCAGAGAAATGCAAATCAAAACCACATTGAGATACCACCTAACCCCAGTAAGAATGCCCATCATTAATACAACATTAAAACAACAACAGATGCTTGCAAGGATGCAGAGAAAAAGGAATGCTTCAACACTGCTGGTGGGAATGCAAACTAGTGCAACCTCTTTGGAAAACATTGTGGCGATTTCTGAAAGAAATAGAAATTGACCTTCCATATGACCCAGCAATTCCCCCTATTGGGAATATACCCAGAGGAACTCAAAGCATTCTACAAAAAAGATAAGTGCACACACATGTTTATTACAGCACTATTCACAATAGCGAAAACATGGAACCAACCATGCTGCCCATCAAAACTGGACTGGATTTTTTAAATGAGGTATATATATATACAATGGAATATTATGTAGCCATAAAGAAGGACGAACATATGGACTTTGCAGCAGCTTGGATAGATTTAGGATCTATCATACTCAGTGCTCTATCACAGAAACAAAGAACAGAGTACCATATGTTCTTACTCATAAGTGGACCTTGAACAATTATCATAATACTATAGAAGGGATTGGCAGTAGTGGGAAACTGCCAGGGGGTTGGTGGGATGGGCAGTAGTAGGAAACTGCCAGGGGAGTAGAGGGCACATCTCATCAACAAGGATACCTGCATAATGAACATTTGTATACCTAATCCTGAATTGCACCCACATCTTTTAAATAAATAGTTGGTTTTTAATTTTAGCTTCAAGGGGTTCATGTGCAGGCTTGTTATGTAAATATATTGCATGGTGGCGAGGTTTGGGCTTCTATGGAGCTTGTGGTGAGCAAGGTACCCAGTGAGTGATTTTCAACCTTTACCCCCTTGGCTGTCTCTCTTCTTTAGGAGTCCCCAGTGTCTGTTCCCACTGACACTGAAAGCATGCGGTATTCAGTTTCTGTGATAATTTGGTTAGCGTGATAGTCTCCAGCTGCACCCATGTTGCTGCAAAGGACATGATTTCATTCTTTTTTGCAGTTGTGTGCTCTTCCATAGTGTATATGTACCACATTTTCCTTATTCAGTCTACTGTTGAGGGGCACCTAGGTTAGTTCCATGTTTTTGCTACTGTAAATAGTCTATCATAAACATACAAGCGCAGGTGTCTTTTTGGTAGAACGATTTATGCTCCCTTGAGTATATACCCAGTAGTGTGGGATTGTTGGGTCGAATGGTAAACTCCATTTTTAGTTCTTTGAGACATGTTCAAATCGCTTTCCACAGGGTTGAACTACCTTACATTCCCACCAACAACAATGTAAGAATGTTCACCTTTCTCCACAACCTCACTAATATCTGTTGTTTTCAGACTTTTTAAAAATAGCTATTCTGACTTGTGTGAGATGGTATCTCATTGTGGTTTTGGTCTGCATTTCTCTGGTGATTACTGTTACTGAGCATTTTTTTAATGTTTGTTGGCCACTTGTATGTCTTCCCTTGAGAAGTCTGTCTGTTCATGTCCTTTGCCCACATTTTTTTGTTTAGTTTTAATTTTTTTATTTGCCCACATTTTAATGGAATTATTTGTTTCTTTCCTATCAATTCATTTGAGTTCCCTATAGTTTCTGGATATTAGGCCTTTATTGGATGCATAGTTTGCAAGTATTCTCTCCAATTCTGTAGGTTTTCTGTGTCGATGGTTACTTTTACTGTATAGAAACTTTTTAGGGCTGGGAGCAGTGGCTCAGCCTGTAATCCCAGCATTTTGGGAGGCCGAGGTGAGAGGATTGCCTGAGCCTGCGAGTTTGAGACCAGCCTGGGCAACTTGGTGAGACCTCGTATCAATAATAACTCACAAAAACTAGCCAGACATGGTGGCTGGCGTGCATCTGTAGTTCCAGCTACTTGGAAGGCTGAGGTAGAAGGATCACCTGAGTCCAGCCTGTGGAGGCTGTGGTGGCCGTGAGCATGCTGCTGCATTCTAGTCTGGGCCACAAGAGTGAAATTCCAACTCAAAAAAAAAAAGAAAAAGAAAAGAGAAAGAAACTTTTTAGTTTAATTAGGTTCCATTTCTCAATTTTGGTTTTTCCAGCATTTGCTTTTGAGAACTTAGTCATGGATTCAGATTCATTGCCTAGACTGACGGCCAGGAGAGTGTTTCCTAGACTTTTTTTTTTTTTTTGGAATTTCATAGTTTAAGATCTTATGTTTAGTCATCAATTCATCTTGAGTTAATTTTTATATATGGTAAGAGGTGGAGTCCAGCTTCATTCTTCTGCGTATGGTTAGTCAGTTTTCCCAGTACCATTTGTCAAATAGAGTATCCTTTCTCGAATATTTGTTTTTGTCAACTTCATAAAAAAATGAGTTGGTTATAAGTCAGTGATTTTATTTCTGGGTTCTCTATTCTGTTCCATTGGTTTATGTATCTTTTTTTGTAGACATAGCATGCTGTTTTGGTTACTGGAGCCTTGTAGTAAAGCTTGAAGTCTGGCAGTGTGATGCCTCCAGATTTGTTGTTTTTGCTTAGGATTGCTTTGGATTTGGGGGTTCTTTTTTGCTCCCACATGAAGCTTAGAATTGTTTTTTCTGTATCTGCAAAAAATGATGCTGGCAGTTTGATAGGGATTGCACTGAATTTATAGATTACACTAGGCAGTATGGACATTTTAACAATATTAATTTGTCCAATCTATGAGCATGGAATTTTTTTCCATTTGTGCTGTCTTTGATTTCTTTTAGCAATGTTTTGTAATTCTTATTGTAGGGATCTTTCATCTCTTTGGTTAAATGCATCCCAGGGTATTTTATTTTCTGTGTAGCTATTGAAAATGGGATTGTGTTTTTTATTTGGCTCTCAGCTTACATATTGCCAGTGTGTGGAAATACAGCTGATCCCAAGACTTTACTGAAGTTGTTTATGAGTGCTAGGAGACTTCTGGTGGAATCTTTTGGGTTTTCCAGACATAGAATAGCATCATCGTAGAGAGATAATTAATTTTCTCTTTGGACACTTTTTATTTCTTTCTCTTGCTTGATTGTTCTAGCTAAGACATCCAGAATTGTGTTAAATAAGAATTGTGAGCATGAACATCCTTGTGTTGCTCCAGTTCTTAGGAGAAATGCTTCCAACATCTGCCCGTTTAGTATAATGTTGGTTGTGAGTTTGTCACAGATGGCTTTAATTATTTTGAGGAATACTCCTTTGATGCCTAAAGAATGGTTGAGGGTTTTTATCATGAAGAAATGTTGGGTTTTATCAAACGCCTTTTCTGCATCTATTGAGATAATCATGTATTTTTTTGGTTTTACTTCTCTTTTTGTGGTGGGTTACATTTATTGATTTGCACATGTTGAACCAGCCTTGCATCCTGGGAATAATGCCTTCCTGGTCATGATGAATGATCTTTGTGATGTGCTGTTGGATTTAATTTGTTGAGGAATTTTGCATCTATGTTCATTGGGGTATCAACCTATAGTTTTCTTTCTTCATTGTGTCTTTGCTATTTTTTTTTTTAGGATCAGGGTGATATTGGCTTCATAGAATGAGTTAAGGAGGAGTTAATACTTCTCAATTGCTTGGAATACTTTCAGTAGGATTAGTGTGAGCTCTTCCTTGTCTATCTGGTAGAATTTGGCAGTAAATCCATCTGGTCCAGGACTTTTTTTGGTAGGTAGGATTTTTATTACTGATTCAATTTCATGTCTGTTATTGGTCTATTCAAGGTTTCAGGTTCTTCCTGTTTGTTTCAATATTGAGTGGTTGTGTTTCCAAGAAAGTATCCATTTCCTCTAGATTTTCAAATTTACACACATAGAGATGTTTGTAATAGTATCTGATTATCGTTTGTATTTCTTCAGGATCAGTTGTAATGTCACCTTTTTCATCTCTGTATACTTTTATTTGGACTTTTTTCTCTTTCTTTTCTTTGTTAATCTGACCAGGTTTCTGTCAATCTTGTTTATCCTTTTAAAGAACTAGCTTTAAACTCATTGTTCCTTTGTATTTGTTTTGATCTCAATTTCATGTCATTGTGGATTTTTTCTGACTTTGGTTATTTCTTTTATTCTGCTAACTTTGGGTTTAGTTGTTCTTTTTTCCCAGTTCCCTTAGGTGAGACATGCATTTGTTTGTTTATTTGAGATATTTCTCATTTCTTTTTTCTTTTTTTTCTTGAGATAGACTCTTACTCTGTTCCTCCAGGCTACAGCGCAGTGACACTATCGTAACCTTGAACTCCTGGGCTCAATCCTCTTGCCTTAGTCTCCTGAGTAGCTGGGATTACAGGTACATGTCACCATACCCAGCTAATATTTTTTTCTTTTTTCCTTGCTAAGTTGCTCAGGCTGGTCTCAAACTCCTAGCCACAAGCAAGCCTCTCATCTCAGCCTCCTAAAGTGTTAGGAATATAGGTGTGAGCCACCATGCCCAGCTTTTTCTATTTTCTTGATGTGTGTAATGTTATAAACTTCCCTCTCAGCACTGATTTTGTGGAAATCCAGAGTTTTTATATGTTATATCTTTATTTTCATTTCATTTCATAAGATTGTCTTTATTTCTGTCTTGATTTCATTGTTTGCCCCAAAATTATTCAGGAGCAAGTTGTTTAATTTCCATATATTTGTGTGTTTTTGAGGGTTCCTCTTAGTCTTGATGTCCACTTTTATTCTACTGTATTTAGAGACAAAATGGTTGGTATGATTTCAATTTTTTGGAATGTATTCAAACTTGAGTTATGACAAAGTATGTGGTCAATATTAGAGTAGGTTCCATGTATGAGAAGAAGATATATTCTATGGTTGTTGGGTAGAGTGTTCTGTAGATGTCTGTGAGAACTCCCTGTTCAAATGTTGAACTTAAGTCTGAGATTTCTTTGTTAGCTTTCTGCCTCTATGATCTGTCTAAAGCTAACAGTTTGGTGTTGAAATCCCTCAGTATTATTGTGTGGCTATGTAATATCTTAGGTTAAGTAGCAGTTGTTTTATAAATCTGGGTGCTCCTATGTTGGGTGTGTGTCATTAAAACAGATATTTCTTTTTGTTGAACTGAGCCCTTTATCATCATATAGTGTCCTTCATTGTCCTTTTTTACTTTTATCTATTTAAAATCTGTTTTATCTGATGTAAAAATAGCAACACCTTCTCTTTTTTGTTGTTTATTTGCATTCAAGATCTTTTTTCCTTTTCTTTACCTTGAGCTTATGGATGTTATTAGGAGTGAGATGGTTTTCCTGAAGACAGCAGAAGGGTGGGTATTGTTTTTATCCAATTTGTCACTTGTGAATTTCCAGGTGGAACATTTAGGTCATTAATGTTCAAGTTAGCTATTGATATGTGAGCGTTTGTTCCTCATATATTGTTAAGAAGTTGCTTTGTGTTCTCAGCTTTGTGGTTGATTTGTATGGTCTGTAAGTTACGTGGTTGCATATGCTTTTGTGTTAGGAGGTTTCATGCTTTCATTTCTATATTTATAACTCCCTTAACCATCTCTTGGAGGCCTTGGTCTGGAGATAGCAAATTCCTTTACTGCTTGCTTGTTTGGGAAGGACTTTACTTCTCTTTCATTTGTGAACCTTATTTTGGTAGAACAAGAAATTCTTTGCTGGCATTTATTTTCTTTAAGATACTAAAAATGAACCCCCAAAATCTTCTGGCTTGTGGGGTAATTGTTGTGAGTTCTGCTGCTGTTCTGATGGGTCTCCCTTGGTAAGTGTTCTGTCCTTTTTAGTTGCCCTCAAGACTTCTTCTTTCATGCTGACCTTGCATAGTCTGATGACTGTGTGCTTTGGGGATGGTTATCTCAAATAATACCTCACACAAGTTCTTTGAATTTATTTTATCTGCATGGCAACCTCTCTAGCAATATAGGGGCAAATTTCTTGAATAATGTCTTGAAAAGCTTGTTCAGGTTGCTTGCATTTTCCCTTTCTCTCTCAGGAATGTCAATCAAATATAGATTTGGTCTCTTTAATAATCCCATACCTCTCAAAGGCTTTGCTCATTTGAAATAATTTTTTTCTTTATTTTTATCTGACTGGGTTAATTCAAAGGATCAGTTTTTCTTTCTTCTGCCTAGTCAAGTCTGTTGTTCAGGCCTGCAACTGTGTTTTGAAGCTCCTGAAGTGAATTATTCAGTTCCAGAAATTTAGTTTGGTTCTTTCATAGGATGTCCATGTCAGCTTTTAATTCTTAGACTGTTTTCAAGGCCTGCTTGATTTGGGTACCCACTTTCTCTTGGATCTCACTGAGTTTCTTTACCATACATATTCTGAATTCTATATCTGTCATTAAGTACAGTTTATTCTGGTTAAGATCTATTAACCAGAATGGTGAGATTTTTTTGTATATGTAGAAACACTTTGGATTTTTGTATTTTTAGTGTTCTTGCACTGATTTCTTCTCATCTAGGGGGCAGACTCTTCTCTTTTTATTTTTTTATTTTTAGATTTGCTATTGTTGAAATGGGGATTTTTTAAATATTTATTTTATGGATATATCTGTGGTGTGCATGGTGTATGTATGGTCAATTGGCTTCATTTGTGACCCTCAGGAAGCATGGACAGAGCTAATGGTGGCAGTGATTTGGGGGCATCCCAACAGCAACCTTTGGAGTTTATGTCCTTGGAGGAGTGCTACCACAGTTGGAGTGATCAGGTGGGGTGTAGCAGCTGTGTGGTGCCAGGAGTTCCCACCTGGCGAGGAGCTTTGGAGGCAAGTGTCTGTGGCATTGGTCCTATGTGTGTGCAGAGCGGCCTGTCTCTTCCCTTCCTTCCTGACCTTCAGGTGGCAGAGATGGAAGTAGTGTTGTGGCTGGGAGCCGTAGAGATGTCTTCCCTTCCCATTCCCTCTCTGGTCCACATGTGGATGAGGCAAAGGCAGCAGCAGTAGTGACTGAGAGGAGCCCATCAGCACACTGCTGAAGCATTCAGCAAGCATGGGACAGCATTTTTCCACCTGGGGAGAGTCCTCAGGGACTGGTATCTGTGACATGGGTCCCATGGATGCAAACTCACCCGTTCTTTCTGCTCCCTCCTTAAACCACAGGCAGCAGTTGCCCCACCTGGTTGCAAGCTACAGAGGTGCTCTGCCTCTTTGGTCCCTCTCAGAGGCAAAGACAGTAGTGGCAGCGACTGCAGGAGGCCTGTCCACCACCTCAGCAAGTTGGTGGTCTCCAAAAGTCAAGCCACAGATCCAACCTTCAATTGAGTTGGGGTGGGTGTTAGGAGAGACCTGCCTCTGAAGTCAGAGAAATGCCCTTGGTGGAGAGCAGTGGGGGAAGGAGCACCTGGGTGGTGTAATCCATGACTGTGGTATATGTCCGGGGTGGGGGTCTTTCTTTGGCAAGGTGGTGGTAACTGGTGCTAGACCTCTCAGGGAGCAGGAGCCTTCTGATTCCACAAGGACTTGCATGATTCCTCTGCCCAAATCTTTTAAAATAGGAAAAAATCTTATAAACAAAGGATAGAAAGAAAGTATGGGTCTTCTGATCCCAGGTGCTTCGGGAGCTTCAAATTACAGTGCAGGCATGGCCAAGTCCAACAACCACACCGCACACAGCCACTCCCCAAATGGGCACAGAAATGGCATCAAAAAACCCCGCTCCCAAAGATGCCAGTCTCGAAACTGGGTGGACCCCAAGTTCCTGAGGAACATGTGTTTTGCCAAGAAGCACAACAGGAAGGGCTGGAGGAAGATGGAGACCAGCAACGCCAAGGCTATGAGTGCCCGTGCTGAGGTGACCAAGGCCCTTGCAACGCTCAAGGAGGTTAAGCCCAAGACCCCAAAGGGTCCTAGCCACAAGCTTCAACGCTTTGCCTACATTGCCCACCCTAAGCTTGGGAAGCGTGTTCATGCCTAGGGCTGCAGGCTCTGCCAGCCAAAGGCCAAGGGCCAAATTAAGGCCCAGGTCACAGCTTCAGCTGCAGCTCCAGCTGCAGTTCCAGCTCCTGCTCAGGCTCCCAGGGGTGCCCAGGCCCCCACAAAGGCTCCCAGGGGTGCCCAGGCCCCCACAAAGGCCCCAGAGTAGAAAGAAGGGAGGGAAGGAGGGAGGGAAGAGGGAGGGAAGAGGGAGGAAGAGTATGTTTGTACAGCTGTACAATATGTTTTAAACTGTTATCACAAATAGAATCAAAGAGCTTTCAAACATTAAAAAGTTTATAGTAAAAATGTTATAGTCTGCTAAGCTTAATTTATTATTGAAGAAATAAAGATGCTTTCTTACAAATTTGTTGTCACTTAACCAATATGGTGGGGGAGGGAGGAGAAGGATTAGGGTTCAGCAACTACCTACAAAGCACAATGCTCACTTCTTGGGGAATGGGTCACCTTAGACCCAATCCTCTACAATATGTCCATGTAGTGAACACACATGTGTCCCCTCTGAACCAAAATAAAATAAAGAAAAATTTGGTGTAGCTTAAGCACACTGTTTATAATAAAGTCTACAATAATGCACAGTCATATACTAGGTTTTGACCTCTACCAAGATCAACTTCGATTCCTGCACACTGCGTTCCTGATAAGTCCCCTATGCAGATGTGATTTTTTTATCTTGTATACCATATGTTTACTATATTTCATTTGTGTTTAAATATGTTTAGACACAAATACTTACCACTGTGTTACAATTGCAAACAGCATTCAGTACAGTAACATGCTGTACAAGTTTATAGCCTAGGAACAATAAGCTGTATGTACCATATAGCCTTAGTGTGTTGTAGGTATACCATATAGGTTTACATAAGTGCACTCTATGATGGTCACATAAAAACAAAACTGCCCATGCATTTTTCAGAATGCATTCCTGTCATTAAGTGATGCATTATTGTATATACAATTATGCTGAAGTCTAAAGAAATGAGATAGTAATGATGACAAGGACAATGATAAAGATGCTTGTATATTTCAGTTTCTGCTCCTTGGTCCTTTGTTGACAATGAACTAAACAGATATGATTTTGACAGTTACCTTTTAAATGTATGTTTCAAATCCTGCTGCTCCCAATTTATACAATAGTTTTATGTGGTTAATCTTATTTGCTGAGCATGTTACATATGCTCACCTGAAAAGTAGCATGCAAATAGAAGTTTTAGAAATCGAATCTAGCCAGGCTGGGTGGCTCAACCTGTAATCCCGTGCCTTGGGAGGCTGAGGTGAGTGGATTGCCTGAGCCCACGGGTTCGAGACCCACCTGGGTAACTTGGTGAGACCTCATCTCTACAATAAATCAAAAAATTAGCCGGGTGTGGTAGCGTGCGCCTGTAGTTCCAACTACTTGGAAGGCTGAGGCGGAAGGATCGCCGGAGCCCAGCAGGTCGAGGCTGTGGTGGCCAGGAGCGGCCACTGCACTCCAATCTGGGCGACAGAGTGAGACTCCAACTCAAAAAAAAAGAAATCGAATCTTCAGCCGTACCACCTTGAATGGTCCTGATCTTTTCAGAAATTGAGGCACAATTACGATGTACAGAGGTGTCTATGTATCTAGTAGAATTGTACAATGCTCGTGTGATATAATTAATATTTTTGTAATAAAAATAAATTATCCTTATCTTATTAGCTTGAATTTTCAGTCATTATATCAAGGTCAGAATTGGGAACACCTGTATAAATATTTTTTAAGTATTTAATCAAGCCTCATACTTATTTTAAAAAGAACTCACAAAGCAGCCTTTTGAAGTAGACAAACAAAACCAACTCTCAGTTATCTCAAAGAGTGCTTTTGTTTGATTCTTGTGTTATCAACATCTCTTCTCTCATTGTAAGTTAACATAAATTAGGCAGATGCAAAACAAGTAAAGGTCAAACTCCTTCATTCAACCACTTTAGGGGCTTTTTCCCCTGCTTATAAATATATTACATATCCATTGTAGAAAATTTAGAAAAGCAGAAAAGTATAAAGAATAGAATTAAAATTACTTATATTGCCACTACCGAGAGATAGCCACTATCAATACTAGTGCTTTCCCTCTATATAAGTAGAAAAGCAGATGTTTCTTTTTCAATAAAATCAGTAGCATATTATGTATTTTTCTTGTATTCTACTTTTTCAGTTAACATAGTTTTAATACGTTCACATATAATCAAATATTCTTTGAAAACAATTTCTAATAAGTATATAATATTCTGTTGCTGGACATACTATAACTTATTTAACCAATCACTACTATTGACTGAACTTTTAGTTTGCTGCCAGTTTTTAATACTATAAAATTATAGCGTGAAAAGAAAATTTCTCATAAATTTTTGTCCTTCATTATTCTAGTTATCTTAGGAAGCGTTCTGTAGCAAAGGAGTCTTGAAGTCACTAGGGAAGTGAGGTTTGGTATACACAACACAGTGTTCTCTTCCATGTTCTTACCACCCCCTCCACTGGCAGAAATGTATAGGCTTTTAGTGCTGGAAATTACCACAGTAGCAATCGAATTGGGATGGTCGTCTGTCATTTTTTGACATATGGCTCAGATCACACTGAATGCTGCCTTGGCTTGAAGAGTGTCATGTGACACAGGCCCATCCAAACATCTTGTCCTCCAGGCCACTGTGATTGGTTCAGGAATGGCCCATGATCCAAGGCAGACCAATAAGAATCAATGAGACTCAGTTCAGAGGTTTTCAGGTGTCATCACCTATACTAGATTTGTGGATTGGAGGGCACATGCTGGAACTTCAGGACCCAGCATAAGGGGAGAGCCTTCTTCAGATAAAACCTTACACAGAGGAAAGAAAAGCCAAGAGGTACAAAAAGATTCTTGTTTATATTGTTCCAGTTTCCGGACCCATCTGTGCCTGATCTACCCTTAACACTGTCATTTCACCAACAAATAAATTCCTTTCTTGCTTTAGCCAACTTAAGAAGGTATCTCTCACTTGTCTTTTAAAGCAGGGGTCCCCAGCCCCTGGGCCACAGACCAGTCCATGGTCAGGGGTCCCCAACTCCCAGGTCTGTGGCCTGTTAGGAAATAGGCTGCACAGCATAAGGGGAGCAGTAGCTGAGCAAGCAAAGCTACATCTGTATTTACAGCCCTTCTCCATCGCTTGCGTTACCACCTGAGCGCTGTCTCCTGTCAGATCAGCAGAGGCATTAGATACTCATTGGAGCATAAACTACACATGTGAGGGATCTAGGCTGCACACTCCTTATGAGAATCTAATGCCTGATGAGCTGAGGTGGAGCTGAGGCAGTGATGCTAGCCCTGGGAAGCAGCTGCAAATACAGATTAACACTAGCAGTGAGGTTTGACTGCCCAGAAACCACGATAAATCCGTTGCCTGCAGACTCAGACCAAAACCTGTCAGTAAGTAGCAGGTGAATTGATGTACTTTCATTTTACAGCTGCATCTGGTAGCAGATTTTAAGTCAGTATCTGATACTTACACAATCCGACACTTTTAGCCCACATGTGGCCCACCTATTATTTAATTTACCACCTCTGTCTGCACCTCTATCTTTATAGGGAGTTGTAAAATTATTTCATTAAATAGTACAATGTTATAATCATAGAAATGAAGCATACAATAAAGGTGACGTGCCTGAATCATTCCAAAATCATCCTCCACCCCTGGTCTGTGGAAAAATTGTCTTCCGTGACACCAGTCCCCAGTACCAAAAGTTGTAGACCGCTGTTTTAAAGTATCTTACCTCTTCAATTGATGAAAATGAGTTGTGGCTAGGACAGTATAAATATATACTCTATAAAATGGTGAGTTGTAGTTAAGGTAGATTCTAGAGCTGAATCCTAGTTCCATCACTCACTGTGTAACTGAAGGAAAGTTACATGACCTTTCTCTAATCAGCTTCTCTATCTATAAAATGAAGATAATGCTAACACTTATCTTAGAGGGGTTTTGAAGGTTTAAATAAGCGATATGTGAAAAAGAGCTTAGAAAAGTGCCTGGCAAATTTAGGGTGCTATATGTGTGTCCCTGATGCTGCTGATATGATTTTGAAGGAGGAAAATCCAATACAGGGGGATAAATGACCTGTTTAACAAATGCAGAGATTTATTGGCCAAGTTAAAATTAAAATTTAAGTCTTCTCTCCTTTCTGCTCAGTGTTCCTTCCCAAGAGTTAAACATATCTTTATCTTCATGAAGAGATTTGGAGCGTTCAGATGATTTTGGTCCACATACTTGAATATTTCTGTCAAAAGTTTTTGAGGTAGGTTAAGGGCCCACAAAACAGGTTTATGTTGCTAGCAACAACCAGACACCATTGTCGGGTTTTTTGTTTTTTGGGTTTTTTAAGATATAGGGTACAATTCAGGATTAGGTATACAAGTGGTCATCATACAGGTGAAATTTGGGTATCCTTTTGGTTTCCGCTTTGCCTGGTTTAAGATCAGGTACCCTTATTGATGTTGTGTCCGCCCCACCACCAGCAGTATCCTGGTACGGCCAATTCCTTTCTTAAAGTACTATGGTAAATGTTCAGGGTCTGCTTCAGAGTGAGAACATGTGGTACTATGTTCTTTGTTTTTGTGATAGATCACTGACAGACCCTGTTGTTAGGACTGCAGGTTATTACGACTTGTGACCAAAAAATTACGATGTTTATTATAATAAATTAAACTTATTTAATTTCATTAAAATTAAAATACATTTTTTGTCATTTCTATCATAACAAATAACTGAAGAAGGAATACTCGGTACCTTTCACTGTGTTTTACATGTTTAGTAAAATGTATCTTCCCACTAAACCAGTTGCTCTTTGCAGAGTGCTTGAATCATTGGTTCTCAGTTAGGAGGATCCTGTTACCTAACCAAGCACAGAGCAAATGTATTTACTGGGGGAGGCAGCTGGTCTCTCCCAAATGTAAATCAGATTTCATCATGTCTGGCTTGGAGAGAATGTAGCATATGGCGAATGAATACACAGCTGCTTAGTGAACCTTTCCATCACAAATAGTCTAACATCTAAATGCATAGTGAATAAAGCATTTTCTAAATAAGAATACTATGCTCAAATTCATCATCAGTGGTAAATATTAAGAATTAGGTTATTCTCTTGAATTATAACAAAATTACACTATTCTATTTGAAAAAGTATGTTACCTTGTATTTAATGCCATAATATTTAATTCCAGGCTGCCTTTTGATTAGTATGAAAAAATATTTTTCAGGCTAGGAGCTGTGGCTCATGGCTATAATCCTAGCACTTTGGTAGGCCAAGGCAGGAGAATCGCTTGAGCCCAGGAGTTCAAGACCAGCCTGAGTAACATAGTGAGACCCTGTCTCCAAAAAAGATTTTTAAAAAACTAGCAGGATGTGGTGACACACACCATAGTCTCCCACTACTTGGGAGGCTGAGATAAGTGGATTGCTTGAGCCCAGGAGGTCAAGGCTATGGTGAGCTGTGATCATACAACTGCACTCAAACCCAGGCAGGAAGGGGAGGCCCTAACTCCAAAAGAAAAAAAACCAGATAGCTACATCATACACATTATAGCCTCTTATTAAAATACCAACTATCGTTTGAGTAGGTAACTTTTTTGTAAGACCTAACAAAGTCCTGATGGAGCCAGAGTGCTTGGGAGGCATGAAGTGTGGTGGGGAGGCCCCTGGCCTGGTAGTGTGAGTGGGAGCCTGAGCCTTGGAACAGTCGGATTCGAATTCAAGCACATCCTACCATTTCTGGGCTGCAAAGAATTGAACAAGGTACTTAACTACACTCTGCCTTGGTTCCTCACCTGCAACATGATAAGAATAATGTCATGTAATGATGACAATACAAACCTCAGGATTGTCAGAATCAGAATGAGAAAATGCATAGAATGTTCTTAGTATAATACCCACCACATCATAAACACTCAAAAATAATGAGACCTGCTTTGTCATTGGTTCTAAAATTTTGTGAAATTAGCTTTGCAACCCTGAGAAGGTTATCGAGCCTTTCAGGGCCTCAGTTTTGCCAGTTTTCAAATGGGTAAATCGGTAAAGATTCTGTATACAGTGCCTTTGAGGTTTAAAATGCTATGTGCTCTCACACGTGGGGATAAACCAAAAATCTGTAACAGGGACACACTTGAGAGGATTTTTTCTTTTTTTTTCTTTTTTTTTATAATCAATATTTTTTATTATGATATGGTGGGGTACAGTTAAGGGTTAGGTGTACAAATATGCTTCGCTCAGGCACCCTTGTTGATAAGAGGTGTCTCCCC
>NW_007253900.1:97414-107635 GCF_000164805.1 Carlito syrichta
GGCTCAGGCAATCCACTCACCTCAGTCTCCCAAAGGCACGGGATTACAGGCTGAGCCAACAAGCCCGGCTTCTTTTTTTTTAATTTATTTATTTTAATCAATTTTTTTTTAATGATATTGTGGGGTATAGTTAAGGGTTAGGTATATAAATATGCTCTGTTCAGGCACCCTTGTTGATAAGAGGTGTCTCTCTGTCCCAGACAGATATTTACTACTGTTAATCCCATCTCCCTTCCCCTCCCACCCCATAGTTTCCCACCGCTGTCAGTCATTTTCTTATGGTAATATGTTGGATGATCAAGGTCCGCTATATGAGTGAGAACATGTGATACGCAGATCTTTGTTTCTGTGAGAGGTCACTCAGTATTATAGACACTAGTTCCATCCAGGTTGCTGCAAAATTCATGATTTTGTTGTTTGTTATGGCTGCGTAGTATTCCATTGTGTATGTGTACCACATTTTTTGAATCCAGTGAGAGGATTTTTTTCAAATCGATTTTTCCACATTGAAATTGAGCTGCATCCATTCTCCAAGTGTGATCATCTCCTCAGGTAATAAAGCAAGGTTTATCTACTCATAACTTTTCATCTATTCAGTACTCAGAGTTTTCACACTCATTTGGGAAGAAGAGTTCAATGGCTCATTGCTGTTACAATGTAAATAATATTATTGCCTTTTTTTCAGATTCCGTGGTGAATCCTTGTCATAATCAAAGGACTCATGATGTTGATAATACAGACAAAAACAACCAACTCAAGGATTAGTTTAGTTAATGAGGATCACGAATATAGATTATTCCTTCTCCATTGTCTTTTGAGGTGTGCGTTATTTGGTTGAGTACACTATCTAGCTGTCTACACTGACCAAGCTATCCTGAAATTCTCCTTATCAACCTTTACGTGTGTGTTCTACCAAAACAGCCTTGGAAGTATTTATGTTTTCTTTTCATGAAGGGTTTTTACATTTTTTGCCTAGACTCCAAAGTAAGACATGAATTTAAATGGCACTACTTTCAAACTAGACTTCTAAAAGCTTCCACACATCATCATTAGGTCTAAATTGATACTTTTTTTTTCCTTATAAGATGCCACTTTTCCATTTTCTATATGAATAACTGTGACTGTATTTGATTTATGAACTCCAGGAAGAATTGCTACTAGGGAAAAAAAAGACAATGAAGGAACAGTAAGTGTTATGTAGATATAATATGTCAAAGTGTTGATAATGTTTCTCTTGCAACACACTTGTGTTAACTGATATTTATACTCACTTTTGAAAAATGAATTGCAGATTGATTAAGAAAATATTCAAGGCTTAATTCACTAAAGGAAAAAACAATGGATATGTCTATCTAAATATATCCTGGGAAATTGGAAAGTGCTTTTCTTCTGATATTTTAAATAGGAATAATACAAAAGTCACCTGAATCTGAGGTAGCACACACTATTTGGCCCCCAGATTGATTACTGACATCAGTACTAGAAACTAGATTCAGCTAGGCTTTGACAAATATCCTTTTGTACTATTGTTAAGAAACTCATAATAACTGCCTCCTCATTGTTGTGAATTTTTCTTAGTTGACACTCGATGACACGTAACAGATGCCTACCTCAAAATAGCTTAATCATGAAGGGAATTTATTAGAAGACACCTGGATATTTAGTGAAATTCTAGAGCCAGAACTGGCTTCTAGGAAATTGTCACGAATCTAGAACCCAATTTTTCCATTCCCTCCCTTTTCCTTCTCTCCAGATTGGCTTTTGATGTTTCTATACACATGTGACCAAATGCAGGTGTCCCACAGCTCCTTAGTGTAGATATCCAGATTCAAACAACTCACAAGGAAAACTAGCAAGCATATCACAGTTTCAACTCCTAGAACAAAAGATAAGTTGGCCCAGCTATAGTTAGGTGATCACCCTGGTCAGGTGAGGTCTATGGACAGGTCAATGGCCAGGTCAATGGCCAGGGTGAAGTTATGCAGTACCAACGTGGTTGCTGGGAATCTAGTCCTAGCAGAAGAGGAAAGCAATGCAAAACAAGGAGGATCTGCATTGTTGTCTATAGAAAAGTTGTCTAGTCTTCCTTTTGGCTGACCCACGTATACACATAGACACACACACATACATGCACACACACACGCACACTCATTCTTGCTTTTCTTCCCGCTTATTAAAAGGTCACCCTGCCATACACAATTTAACCACCTTCACGGAACTACACTCTTACTTACCTTCTTCCTAAAGGGAGAATAATCCAATCAGTAAGATCTAGGGATCTGAATTCAAAAATGCCATCCATGGCCCCTCTCCTGAAAGCAAATGAGTTCCAGATCAGTCCATTTTTCCTGTAGATCAGACTTTATTTTGTTCAGGCAGCATTCCTTTCTATCCTGCAACATTATGATTAAATGGCCAAAATAGACAGCCATCAGCAGAACCACAAATTCTCCCACTCAAAAAAAAGATACAGGAAGCGAAAATCTTTACTGCAACACCATACATTGCTTACCAGACCAGACAATATATTGCATCCCACAGGACAAGTAAAAAGCAGGATAAACATATTTTATGGGTATCCATTACTGTTGGGGTAGATTCCTTGCTAAATCAAGTGTTTCATTGCAACATGATGTAAATGAAGTTAATCTTTCTTCATGCAGCCTTGAGTGACTCAGCCAAACAGTTCCATATTCTTTCTGTAGCTCTGTTAATTGTAGCCCTTTCTCTTGTTACAATTTCCCTTTTAGTAAAAATTCTTTCCATTGCAAGTAAAATCACAGAGATACAAAACCACACACTGAAAGTTTGCTTAGGAAAAAAAATGTTAGCAAGAGTTTATTGGAAGGATACAGAGATATATATATATGTTGTCTTTACTTCATAACAAGTTACCCCACAACTTAATTGTATAAAGCAGCTCCCTTATGTCAGTTTCAGAGTTAGCTGAGTAATTTTTCTGGTCTGGTCAGGCTCAGCTTGTCTCTGCTGAGCTTGCTCCTGCATCTGCACACAATTGGCAGGTCAGATGAAGTGTTTTCTCACATTTCTGTGGGTTGGCAAGCTGTCAGTTAGTGCAAAGGAAGCAGTGGTGGAAAAGGACTAGACCCTGTGGCTGTCAACATCTAGGATGCTAGACTAGGCGTCTCCACAAGGTTCCCAAAGAGCAGTGGAGGAAGCGGCAAAGTACTTGAGACACAGACTCAAAACTCACACAGTTCCATTTCTGCCACATTCTATTTGTCAAAATAATTCATAATAATTCAGTCCAGATTCAAGGAATAGGAAAATGCATCTACCTCTTGATGGCATGAGCTACAAAGTATGATGGACATTTTTGCAATCTACAACAAGGGATATTTCAAAGAAGCTGATGATCATGTGTATGGCCAGACACCATGAGGGGCTAGAACTGGAAACTGTAAAGCTCACAGGGCCTGGGAGATTTCAGGGTTTTGATTTTTTTTTTTTTTCCCAGGCTACCTGTCTCTCTCTCGTCATATCACCTATTCCTCTTCTTCTTTCACTAAGACAACTAAATTTATTCTATGACTCTCTTCTCTTTCTTGGGTGTTTATAAGACGTAGAGGACGGCCCCACAATTCCCCAGGGTGTGTGTCTTCAGTTCTAGTGGTCCAGTCAACAGCTGAATACTATTTCTCAGCACCAAGTTCAAATTCCCATGACAGAGCATTTGATTGCCCCAGGTTTAGGACAGCGATTCACCCTGGTCCATTCCCTATGTCTGGATGGAGAGCCACAGAGCAGACCCGAAGTTGCTGGGATCCCCCCTACTGGACAAGAGAATGGTATGGGATCCTTCTCAGAAGATGAGAGACCCAGGAGATGAAATATTCTATTGTCAAGTCAGTGCCAGGTAAATACAAGGAAAACTGAAACAAGCTTGTCATTTTCTATTTTTTTTTTTCCTGAATTTGAAGCACCTGTAACAACTCTTAGTCCTTTTAGAAGCTTAGCAAGCAATATTTGATGCAAGTCGCAGTTTTTTTTTATTTGATTTTTTTCCCTTTTATCTCAGGAATATCTCCTAAATGAGAGAAATGTTCCAGAGTACCCTCATAGGGTGCATTTGAGAAAGGAACCCAGCACATGCCAGAATAAACAGCGCGGTTTTCGGCATCTTCCCTGATCCTATGTCTTACGATTTCACCACACTTTTCTACACATTTCCTAGAGGTATTGCAAAGATTCCACCTCCCTCCTCTTGTCAGGGAAAACAGTCTTTTTGCTGGCACCACAGAGCCACTGAGAGGGGACACGGGTCCCCTGCAGATTATCTTTCCATCTGTACTCCTCAACCATGTGCCTCAAGCAGGTCCACCCCTCTATCAACTTGTCTTCTGCAAAATCTGGATTCCAAATGCTTGTTCTCACTGCCACTCCATATGTTTGGTATCAAAATCAAATGAGACCATGGCTTCTTATAATAGCACCGTCAGAACAGTAGCAAGCTCTGTACATGTAAAGAAATGGAACATCTTTCGCAGACACTTGGTAGTGAGATAAACCATCATAGGTCATTTTATATCATATTATCGTGTAGACATAAAATCCCACCTTGAAAATGTGGATGACCACATGTAGAATTTTAGCTCTGTCCCCTTGTGAGACTTTATGCAGAGGACTTGGCCTCTGGTCCAGATACAGTGAGGTAATCAATGTAGTGGTTTTAAGCTGCTAAGTGTGTGGTAATTTGTTATACAGCAATAGACAATACAGTATTCAATCTGAAACCTAAAATAACACTTTAAATAACAGAATCCTGTGTATATGAGCATGTGGAGGCTTGAGTGGGAGTGTGTGTGTGTGTGTGTGTGTGTGTGTGTGTGTGTGTCTGTGTGTGTATGTATGAAAAATAAAACACATTTTTAAAATGTTTTTGGGGGTGGAGCTGGGATACTGCTTGCTTGCACACATTATTTATGGAATTTTTTTGGGTTTCATTTCCTTTTTTTAATAAGAACTCCACCAATCAGAGTCTCATGAGAATAAGATGGTAAAGGTATATGAATGTGCTTACACATTACATAAAGCTAGGTTTTCCTTATTTGTTCATTTGCTCTTTACTTGGTCTTCACTGGGCTCAGTGGATTACACGCCAGCCTTGTTTCTCGGTATATAAAAACAATGTGAATTTGACACCATTTTTGAAATGACCAGTCTCCAGAAACCCAACAAGCAGCCTAAGGCATTTAGACAGCTTATTAAAACCTACCCAGCAAAATTTAATAACACTTGGAAGCAGATGTTTCAGGGCATTCTTAGGCAACTCTTGGGGAAATTTTGTTCAAGTAGAATTGGCATTGTGGGACTTTCTAAAAACAACAATTAGTCAACATTGTTCAGGGGTAATTTTTTCCTGCCTTGTGAGGTGACTACCTGAGCAACATCTTACAAATAATCCTAATCTAAGAATAAATTTTAATTTTAACCTTTTAAAAAGACAATCAAAGAAAATGTCTTTTTTTTTCTCTTTATGGCTATGTAGAATAATCTCTATTTATTAGGACATTTGGAAGTTTCTTACTATCATAGATGCTGGCCAAGACCTTATGTGCTTTTGTGAAACATTGTTAGAATGAAATCGCATTCGTCAGGATGAATTTTGCCTTATACTGTCATGTTTCACACTATTGCTTAACTTTTAAGGGACTTTCTGTGGATACTTGAGCCCCAGCGTTTCAGTCACTTGACACTGGAAGACAAGCACAGTGGCGCCTAGCTTTCAAGTCAATTTATCTGAACGTTTTCGTATTCTCTATTTGCTTTACAGTTTCTTGCAAAATAAATTATTTTCCCATGGGGGAAAAAAGAAAGGTCTATATGCACTTGCACAGAAAGATTTCAAAGACTTATTATGAAGTGGAAACAAAAGCACATCGTGGAATGAAGAATAATAAGCATAGCAAAATCTCACGTGCATGGAAATGCACGGCATAGGCCTGCAGGGAGCACAGCGGTGGGTGCTGGTATCCCATGGAAAGGCATGGAGTATGAAGGGAGAGAGAAGCCTGTCACCTGTAGTTATATACCACCATGCTGGTAAATTTTCTTACTTTGAGTTTAAATGTTAATCTCGCCTTTAAAAAAAAACTGCACAGCAACATTTAGACCGGTGTTTGACTAAATATCTGGGTGTTATGGCCTAATCAAGTTGAGACACAAAGTTAACTATCACAGGCAAGATGACAGAGCCTCAACTGGTGTAGATAGAATGGAGAGTCCTGTGGAGAAGATGAGAAACAAGGCATGTGTAAAGTAGAAGAGAAAGTTTTATGTCACTTGCTGACCAATTGTGAACTTCTGTTAATCCTCTTTTACGCAAGGATCCTGAAGACAGCACCAAGATCAACCCTAGGAGCGCTTGCTTTGCAGTCCCGTCTCAGCCAAGAGCCTCGATGAAGCTGTTGGCTGAGACAGGGCATCCCTGAATCCCCGGTTGTGTCTGCAGTGACACTCTTCCTTAGTGCCACTATTTTCCTCTGTACTGGTAAGGAAGCCAATAAAGTGTACCCAGTGTACAGGTAATTAAACTGAAACACAAACTATCTAAACAAACATACTTACATGGCATGCTAAAAAAAATTGTCCAGATAATTCAGGATGCAATTCAGGTGTCTTGTCTGTTTTGTGCTGCTTTAACAGAATACCACAAACTGGGTAATTTACAAAGAGAAGACATTTATTTCTCACAGTTCTGGAAGCTGGGAAGTTCAAAATCAAGGTGCCAGCACCTAGGGACTAGCGAAGACCTTCTCAACACGTCCTCCCATGGTGGAAGGTGGAAGGACAAAAAGGATGTGAACGCTGTGTCCTCATGTGGCAGAAGAGGGCAAACTCACCACTGCATCCTTTTTTATAGTGGCATTAATCCATCGATGAGGGCAGAGCCATGCTAACCAACTCACTTCCCAAAACTCCCACCTCCCAACAATGTTGCCCTAGCAATTAAGCTTCCAACACATGAAGTTCGGGGGACATTCAAACCCTAGCAGCAGATCCATTTGAAAAGTTTATATATGGGGTTCACATTATTCCAGCTGGTGAACTTCACTAGTAGCTTCTCTTTATGACTCAACTCAGGCAGACGTTCTGTTATCCCAAGTGTTCTGTCAAGTTCTGTTGAGGAGCAGGTGGTGGAGGAAGTAAATCAGGGGCCACCACTCCAGGAAAGTGAGGGCAGATGAAAGAAAGGCCGAACTAGGCACCAGAGGATCAGAATTCTGCAGATTGCGATGCCTGTCTTGGTCATTTGGGACAAGTCACTTAACTCTAAGCCTCAGTTTCCCCTCCGATTCTCCCCTAGTCCTTTAATTTCACAGAATTTCTAATCTCAGACATGCTGTGGCCCTGTAGCCTCAGCCTCTTCTCTTAATGTCTAACATGTGTGAGTCCCCTATGTCCCCTCAAATATCCGTCTCTGCTGCTGTTGGTTTTGTTTCTACCACTTAAGAAATGGGGACAGGTGGAAGTTGTAGGTACACTGAAAACCCAAACTTCTTCACTACTATACAATGCAACCATGTAACTAAAAACTATTGAAATAAAATTAAAATTAAAATTAAAGGAACTAAAAAAAAAGAAATGGAAACTCCATATTTAAAAACATGTATTTTCCCCACAATCATGAGTCAGAATTTAGATTCTGAATTCCTTTACACGTACACTGTGTGTTTATCTAATTATAAACCTAGAATAATGTTGTGCCAGTGATAAAAAGTGAAGCCAGGAACTATCTTCAAGAGAGCCTGGTCCTATTTCTAAATACCTTTATATTCTTTAATATTTTGGTTTCAAATCAACTTTCAATATTTGGGGAGTTGATTTTTCTTTTTTAATATTCTTTCTGCTCAACTGATTCAGAAAATCTCTTGTTGCTATGGAAGTCAAATGGGTTTTTTATCTGTGTTAAAATAATCTCTTCATGCCTTCACAATTAAAAGTCATACCTAATTGTAATGCTAAACTACTGAATGTGAGATCACATCTTAAATCAAAGAAAATACATGTTCACTATGTCAGGTTCATAGGGAAAAAGAGAAATTTTTTCTGAGTTTATCATTTTACCAGACTTTAACTCTTTCCCATTCTTTCACATCTGATTTGAATGAGACTAAAGTGGGACTAAAATCAATTATATGAGTTTAATTTGCCCAAGCTTGGGGTAAAATTTTATTATTCCTTTCCTGAACATCCAGTTATTCTAATTAATTTTCTCTTCCTTATCAGCGAATTTAATGATTCACTTCCATGCCCTTGTTTTGCCAAGTGCGTCAGCATGGTATTGTTAACCAGAGGTGTCTGCATGGCTATTAAGAAGCTCCGACTCTGGATGAAGAAACAGAAGCAGTGTGCTGAGTGGGAGATCATGCCCAAGAGCAGCAACTATAACCTTGACATTGCTCTTGGGTTTTGTAATGCACACACATGCACATGCAAATATATGTGTGCACACAAAATGCTTGCATAGTTGTATGCATCCTTATGTCAGACATGAGTGGCAAGTGAAGATCAGAACAGATGTCACATTTCTAGTCTAATCTAAATTGAACTCCTTTGCAGAACGTTATGTGAGTAACCTGTTAAATCGGAGCCCTCCAGTTACTCCAGATTTCCTTAACACTTGGTTACTTATGGGCATCTGCTGTCATAGCAAAATCACAGACTGACAGCCACAGCAGGGAAGACAAGTAATAAATGCATGCTTTTGCAGCACAAGATTGGGCTCTGGGCGTACATACTCATGCCTGGCGCTGAGGAAAACACAAAGAGGAAGGGATATAAAGCAGGTAAGATCTTTGTTTGAACATTATGGAGAAATTTTTTTCATTAGGTACAATAGAACAGTTTATAAAACGTGATGGTGTGATCCTTAACCCTGGAGCACATAATGAAGAAAATTTAAAAACCATTTTCTTGAAGTTGCTTGGGTCAGAAAATGGCATAGATTCAGCTCCAATCATCTTAACCAGCTCTTTGAAACTGGTCAGACATAGATATGAAGGAATTAATATAATCATTGGTTCTATAAATACAGTCATGAGCCACATAATGATACTTTGGTCAAAAACAGACCACATATATGCAGCGGTCCCATAAGATTATAAGGGAGCTAAAAAATGCCTATTGCCTACTGATGTCATAACAGTCCTATCATCATAGCCACAACACATTTCTCGTGTGTTGGTAGTGATGCTGGTGTAAACAAGCCTACACTGCCAGTGGTATGAAAGCAAAATGCATACAATTGTGTAGAGCACATTAATTTGATAAGGATAATAAACAACTGTATTTCTTGTTCATGTATTTACTCTATGATACCTTTTTATTTTAATCAATTTTTTAAATGATATTGTGGGGTACAGTTAAGGGTTAGGTATACAAATATGCTCCGTTCAGGCACCCTTGTTGATAAGAGGTGTCTCCCCGTCCCCAGACAGATGTTGACTAACGTTAATCCCATCTCCCTTTCCCTCCCACCCCCATAGTTTCCCACCACTTCTCTTCAAATCATATAAATCTTTCATCTTTTACTATATGATACTTTTAATCATTGTTTTAGAGTGTACTTCTTCCACTTATATTTTAAAAGTTAACTGGAAAATAGCCTCAGGCAGGTCTTTCAGGAGGTATTCCAGAAGAAGGCGTTGCTATCACAGGAAATGACAGCTTCATGTGTGTTAATGTCCCTGAAGATCTTCCAGTGGGCCAACACGTGGACGTGGAAGACAATGACATTGAGGATTAGGACCCTGCGTAGACCTAGACCATCCTGTGTGCATGTGTCTTCGTTTTGAATAGAAAGGCTTAAAAAATAAGCCAAGCAAATGTTTAAAGTTATTAGCTTCAATGAGCTTCTATGATCTTCTATAAGCTGGTAGAAAAAGCTCACAGAATAAGGATATAAAGCAATAAAATGTTTTTGTACAGCTGGACAACGTGCTTGTGTTTTAAGTTAAGTATACGATGAAAGAGTCAAGAAGTTAAAAAATTGTAACATTTATAAAGTAAAAAAGTTACAACAAGCTAAGGTTAATTTATTATGAAAGGAAGAAATCTAAGAAAAAATAAACTGAGAGTAGCCTAAGTGTATAGTGATGATAAAATCTACAGGGGTGTAGAGCAAATCTTAGACCAGGGGTCCTCAAACTTTTAAAACAGGGGGCCAGTTCACTGTCCCTCAGACCGTTGGAGGGGCGG
>NW_007253900.1:107655-114270 GCF_000164805.1 Carlito syrichta
TCCAACGGTCTGAGGGACAGTGAACTGGTCCCCTGTTTTAAAAGTTTGAGGACCTCTGTCTTAGACCTTCACATTCACTTACCATTCCCTCACTGGCCCACCCAGAGGAATTGCCAATTCTGCAAGCTCCATGGATGGTGAATGCCCTTTACAGACATACCATTTTTTAAATCTATTATACTGTATTTTTACTGTACTTTTTTAATGCTTAGATATGTTTAAATACACCAGTTCTTACCATTCTGTGACAATTGCCAGGATCAGCAGTCCCCACGCCTTTTGGTAGCAGGGACCAGTTTCGTGGAAGACAATTCTTCCACTGTCGGTGGCGAGGGGAAGGGTTAGGGGCAAGGCAAGATGGTTTGGGGATTATTCAGGCACACTCAATTTATTGTGCACTTTCTATTATCATTACATTGTAATATATGAGAGTCTAATGCTGCAGCTGATCTGACAGGAGACAGACCTCAGAGGCTAATGTGAGCAATGGGGAGCGGCTGTAAATATAGCTGAAGCTTCACCTGCTTGCCCACCATTCATCTCCTGCTGTGCCACAGGACACAGACCCAGGAGTTGGGGACCCCTGGCCCACAGCGTTTGGTATAGTCACATGCTATATGGCTTTGTGACCTAGGAGCAAGGTGTGTCGTAGGCTACCACGTAGGTTTGTTAAAGGACACTCGCCAACAGACAAGCAAAAAACACTCTATAGTTCGATAATTCTAGAAAACTCCCAAAGAGAATTTTGCAGTGGGTGCTATGGAGACCAGGAGGGACACCTTTCCTAGAGCAATGGCCTACTAGGAAAGGCTTCCTGACGGTATCCAGCCCTCTTGTTCTAAAAGGTAAGTCACCGTGTGATTGTGAAGAAACCTCCTACAGTCATCTGTAAGAATAAAATAACATGCATTGGAACCACCTCTTGGGAAATGAGCTAGGTTGCACTACTAGCAGACTGGAATAATCAAGCATATTTTCAGTTATTCTTAAAAATCCCACGTGTTGCCCATGAAGTACTAAGTACACGAATATGCACATAGTTTTATGTTATGGTTATGTTTAGTAATATGTATGCCTATAGATGCAGGTCAAGCAATAAACACAAGAATCACGCTCAGTGTGACAAGATGCTCTCAATGTGAAACACAAGGAAACCACGACAGAGGGTAATCAATGTGTTTGGTGACAAAGCAGAATTATTCGCAGTATTTAAATTATTTCTCCCTTCTTCCTTTATATTTTTTTTCAAACATGGGTAGTTAGATTTGTCTAAGTTAAACTTTTCTTTACAACAGTAAAGTTGTGAACTTTGTCTTGAGTTGTGAATGTCTCTTTACAAAGTAATAAGTTACAGCTTGAACAAAGATCTTTGAAATTTTTAAACAAATTCTCTTAAAATAGTGATCCATAATACGGAAGAACTAAATGAGCAGGTAGTAAAATAAACCTTTACAAATAGATAATGTCTGTTCATTCTTTAGGATCCACATTTTTTTTTTTTAAAGCAGGATTTATTGAGAGGACAGAAAAGCTCCCACGGTGGGAGGGGACCTGAGGGGGTTGCCCAGGATCCATATTTTTCAATGCCTTGCGATAAGAAAATTATTTCATTTGTAGGAATTATATATTTCACATACAATTACAGTTTATAACTTAAAGTTAACAAAGGAAATAATATAGTACTACTAAAAATTGTTTTTAAAAAATCATCAGAGATATACAAGGGGGAGACCCCCAAAAACCCTGATTTATCTTTTGGAAGGAGGCCCTTGTAGTACAGGCTTCTCAGCCTCAGTGTACCAACTAGCATTGTTGTGAAAGGCTGCATTTGGCTTCAGTGAATTTTTTTTTGCGAGGGGGGGCGGATTCTTTCAGTGCATTTGTCCATTTCAAAATGGGTGATTGACAAGTGCCTCTGCCCATACCATGCTGAGTTTTCAGCAATTTTTGATCAAAAGACAGCATGAGCGCCATGCCCCACTCTCCCTTTTCACCTGGTCTCACCCTGAGCCACTTTGCCTCCTCCCCTCCACCCATGAAAAAGTCTTCAAAGGGAAATGTTTTGCCGCCGATGTGGAAGAAGTGATGTCAAAAAATGGCAGAAGCACTAAACGGCATCAAAATCGCCAAGTTCGAAAAATGTTTTGAGCAATGGAAAAAGCATCTCCCTTGGTGTGTTGCATCAAAAGAAGAGGACTTTGAAGGCGACTGAAGTTTAAACATGTAAGAGTAAATACACAATTTTTAATAAATAAATTTCAGGGTTTTTAAGGTCCACCTTCATATTCTCCAAATTTACTGAGCCTTATTAACCCACAGATTTTGTTGTTCAGGCTGTTACTTCAGAACGAAACCTGCTCAATTAATATTACCTTCTGCCTTTCCCTTGCCTCTGTAGGCCAATTTCCCCATCACTGCACCCACTGCATGCCCTTCCAGACCCATTCAACTTGAGGGAACTCAGTGTCCTGGGGCTGTGCACCCCACGCAATGAAGCTGCCTGAAGGATCCCAGGGCATGCTCACTGCTCATCTGACTGGAGCTAACCATTGACTCTAGGCAGTTCTCAGAGTCTCATCACCCTCTGCAGGAGTGCCCCTGCTGTTGATAGGTGCTCATTCCTGGCAGAGAAGCTATCCCACTCCCCAGTTCTCAATGATTCCCAGCTGAAAACACTAGAACTTCTTAGTACAGTGGTTCTCAAATGTGATTTCACGTTTTGTTCATCTGGCAAGTCTTCTATTTTTTTTAAATATAAATGCCTACCCATCACGCCCATAGATTCTGTTTTAATGGTTCAGGAATGAATTTGAGTCATCAACATTTTGTAGAAATTTCCCAGATGCTTCTAATGTACAGCCAGGGTTGAGGACCACTACCCTAGGCTTCACAAATAATCCCAGCCTTACATTCCCAGTCAATTCCAAGAGTCAAGCCAATTCATCCAGGTGTTTACACACACACACACACACACACACACACACACACACACACACACACACACACCAGACATGCTGTAAGTAAATAACTCAAGAAATAATAACAAATAGGTGGTTCTAACTGATACAGTCTTGATTAGAGGATAGTAAGGAATGAAAGGATGAGGTACTTTCATAATTTTCAGACTCTCGAAAAAACATGAATAAGGGAAATGTCTCAGCCTTATGAAATTTGGGAAGGAAATAATACCAAGAAGAGGGAAGGGGGGAAACAGCTGAAAACAAAAGTCAAGTGATAATTGAGTACAAAGAAAACATATAAAAAACAAGAAGAAAGAGAAAAGTAAGAAGAAAATAATTGAGATTTTTTTTTAAGGAAAATCAATCTTATTTAAATTAACATAGTTAAAAGTAAAGGAACTCTCCATCCAATTATTAGTGTCATCAAATACCTAAGGCCTTTTGATATGTACAAAAGGATCCAAGTCCTGACCTAAAATGGGCAGATTGAATCTCATCTCTACCTCTGCTTCATCTCTGGAATCTTGGGCAATTATGGGAGATTTTCCAGGATTCCCACAACAAGATCCTCTCTTACAATATGAGATTAAATCTCCTTCTGTTGAGAGGCAGCACCCATCTCTTGAATCTGGGAGCAGAGAAAGGAGCTGCCAACTCACCTTTGTTGGGAACTGATTCAGAAGGAGGTGACGCTGGGCTGAGTTTGAAAGCTGAGTCAGAGTTTGTGAGGCAGAGAAAAGGCATTCCAAGTAAGGACAACCACCATAAAAGAAGGCTTGGAGATACGAATGTGCGTTTTCCTTACACCAGAGTTTCTGAAACCCAGCTTCATATTCTTTTTTGGGGGTCAGATTTTCTGTTTTTTTATTTATATATTTTTTTCCTTATTTTAAAGATGTAGGGTACAATTCAGGGTTATGTATACAAATGTCCATAATGCAGTTACTCTTATTGATGAGGTGTGCCCTTCCCACCCCTGGCAGTTTCTCTCAACTGCCAATCCCACCCCCCTCCCCTGGCAGTTTCCCACTACTGCTAATCCCTTTCTTATAGTATTATGATAATTGTTCAAGGTCCACTTAAGAGTGAGAACATATGGTACTCTGTTCTTTGTTTCTGTGATTCATATTCTTAAAAGACCTAGAGAATTTTATTCTTTTAAAAGGTTAATTTTTTTAAGACTATTAAACAAACATAATTCTTCACAACCAAAGACAATGCAAGGCATATGAAATGTATATCTTTTCTAGAGAAACATAGAGCTTCTGAATTGGAGGGGACCTCAGGGATCATTTCTCTCAACTCCCATGTACCCATGTACCATGGCTGAGGAGTGACATAGTATAATGAGCAAGAAGACTGTGGAACCAGAGATGTAGCTAGAGAACAAGAGCAATTAAAGATTAAAATTAAGTTATTATTCCCTTGGATGCCCTTCCTCCATGATATATCACAAAATATAAAAGCAAAGGGAAGCAAGAAAAAAACAGCAAATGGGAAGTCTATACCATCTAGCCATCCTATCATAATCATAATGTGGTATTTGAAAGAAGAAAAAAAAATTTCAGAAGGGCACCATTATTAATACCACCAAAAAGAGAGTGGAAAGTTGCAATTAAAATCGTTGGTTTTGTGCCAGTTTTCTTTTTTTTTTTTTCCTTTATTTTAAAGATTTGGGGTACAATTCAGGGTTAGGTATACAAATGCTCATTATGCAGATACCCTTGGTGATGAGGTGTGCCCCTCCCTCCCCTGGCAGTTTCCCTCAACTGCCAATCCCACCTCCCCCCTCCTCAGGTTTCTTTTTTATATAAATATCAGTTCTCACAGTGAGTTATTGTACCTTCATTTGGTTAGGAATACATTTTAAAAACAGCTTGCTAAAAGGTGTGATTCAATAGAAAGAATTACCAAGTGGAGCAGCGATCCATAAATAGCTATTATTATTATTTAACATTCGTTAAACACCCACAGTGAGCTAAGCACTGTACTAAACTTTGGAAAGATATGTTTCTCACTCTGACAAGAAAAGATTAAACACAAAGAAGGAAGAAAAGCTTAGGGTCAGAAAAATTTATTTTTCTACTTCAACATTTCCATGCTTTGCTTCTCAAATTAGCATAATTTAGGATATTAGACTGGTACTAATAATAGTTATTCCTTACTTGTGTTCAGTGTTTTATAAACCAGTCTAATTAGATAGCTTGGCATATAGTCTCTGGAAGAATAAGAGATAATTTCATTTCAAAAGAAACTTTCGCTGGCCTGTCAGAGCATGAAAGGACAATCATACTTTGGGGGAAGGGAGAGATTTTTTGGCTAGGCAATATGTTCACAAAACAGTTGTTCCTCTTGCCTGTGTCTTTCAGCTACCAATCTCCTTCCTGAAGCCAGTCACTTTAATCAAGTTCTTGTGTATCAGTCTTGAGAAATTAAATTAGTGTGCTAGTATACAGTTGGCACATGTGGCGTCATACTATAAGCATCCTTCTGCACCTCACTTCTTCTTATGATATATTTTGGAGATTATTTCATGCTGCATTATTACTATTATTATTATTATTATTATTATTATTATTATTATTTTGCCCAGACTGGAGTACAGTGTAACGCTCATGGCCATCACATCCTTGACCTACTAGACTCAGGCGATCCTTCTGCCTCAGCCTTCCAAGTAGCTGGAACTACAGGCACGCGGCACCGTGACTGGCTAATTTTTTTTATTTGCTGTAGAGATGAGGTCTCACCAAATTGCCCAGACTAGTCTCAAACCTGTTGGCTCAGGCAGTCATCTCACCTCGGCCTCCCGAAGAGCTGGGATTATAGGCGTGAGCCACTGCACCCGGCCCATTATTATTTTTAACAGTTGCATCATATTCCAGGGATAAGTGTACCACAATTTATTTAACAAGTCTGCTATGAAAGGGCATTTAGAGGGCTTTAACTTCCTAGTTATTGGTATGCTAATGAGTAGGCTACAGATATCTGCTGCTGCCTCTGACAGGTGAGTGGGGTAGACTTTTCCAGGACACTCATTTTGCCTTTGACAGGCTGATTTGCCAGACTTGGTGACTAAGAGCTAAAAGGTGGTCTTATTACATTTCTATAGTTTTCACTCCCTGGTTTGGGAACCACCTTGATGAGGTTTTTCTTGGTGAGCTGAGGGGGTGGGGTGGACTGGAAGTCCACACTGAGTCCATATTCCAGCCCGCAGGGCAGTTTGGCCTGCAGACAAAATGTCTGGACACTCCTTGTTAAAAACTAAAAACTGCCCATAAGAAATGTATCTATCTATGCCTAACCTACACTAGCTACCCTGTCTCAGTTTCATTTGCATTCCTTCTAATTGTGAGGTTGCTTAAGCGTCTGGTCATAGTTTAATAGAAATGTCAGTGTTTCCTTTTCTGTGAACTCTTTATATTCTTTATCAGTTTTTCTTATGGGGAGGTGGTTCTTTTCATGCTTAGTTTTGGGGAGCACCTTAATGTTAATGAAATTAGTCCTCAGTACATAATCTGAGTTGCATATATTTTTCCTAGTGTAGCATTTGTCTTTTAACTTCATAATGGCATTAATATAAGGTTATTTTTAACAATACATACCTCAGTTTTCATCTAGTACTTTGATTTTTTTTTTTTTTTTTGAGTTGGAGTCT